>NC_071578.1:7055752-7357585 GCF_024509145.1 Vidua macroura | reverse complement strand
TCAGTTTTGACTTGTTTTCTCCTTATTGGGCCAATTCTGTTAATGCTTCCTTAGGATATATTATAATCCTTAAGGCTCCCTAGCTATGTAGTCATATTTAGACTTTTGAAAACAAGCAAAACATCCTTAAGGGCTCTTAAGTACACCAGTGATAATGTTAACTGAAGCAGCAAGAGATCTTTCCTTTCTTGGCTAAAATATTTCTGCAGGACAGTGCCACAGCCTTGGCTATATTCCATCAGTCTCATCTTCCCTGGCTCACTGTCATGGCTTGCTAGTCTGGAACAAAGCTCTCAGATATGTTGCAAGAAATAAAAAAATCTTACAGAGAAAGAGAGTTAATGACCACAGTCAGAACTATTAATACCAAGCAAGGCTGAGTTAAAGGAACACGCAGCAGATCTTCACACTGGGCTCCCTTTGTGACTCTTTGATCCTGCGCAGCTGTAGAACAATTCAGAATAGTAACACCTGCTGTAAAACAGCTCAGTGACTGTGCTAATTGCTTAACTGAGGAAAAAACAGCGTTAAATAACATGAGGGTGACCACACTGTTTCTGCCTTCAATCACTCAACAAGAGATCAAACACTAGGATCTGCTGCTGAAACACACTAAGAAGGAACAGGAGACCTGGCACTTGTGTTGCACTTAGAGCTTGAGTCTCAGTTAATACCCTCGGGGGAAGAATTTGAACAAAACTTAAAGGCATTTTGGGTGTTTAGGGGCCATCTTTGCTGTGTTTCTATCACTGCATATTCTGATGGATGTGTTTGGGGGCTGGAAGGAAGCATCTGCAAAACCCTAAAAGCACATTGGCCAGCCCCAGGTTTCTGAGGAAGGGGAGTCAGTGAGGACCTGTGAAATCAGCTTTTTACAGACAGGACAAAACCTCTGGCCAGGAGCTTTCTGGGTAACAGTTTCCACCCTGCTGTAGGAAGCCTTTAGGCAAAGAGATCTGTAAACATTTTTGTCTGAGAAACCGAATGGTGGGTGCTGAACTGAACTACACTGAAAAGTGTGATGGGCATCTATCACGAATATGGATACTTATTGTCCAAAACATGGGCCATTTTTTATTATGAAATTAAGGCAGGTTTGAGCTAATGGACTGGGATTTTGCTATTTGCAGATCTGAAGCAGGCAGCATTTTGTCACCCTCAGATACTGCAGGTGTTTTCACTGTACCGATCTGGGGGATGCAAGAAGATGGAGACTAATTTGCAGGTCTTACCTAAAATAGTCATGTATTTTGAGCATTCCTTCCAGTGTGAGACAGTGATAAATTAGAAATCCTGCCCTGGTAAGTCTTGTTAGTAAGTCTGATATGCAGTTAGCTGACAACTCTGATGCATGGGGTTTCAAACCTGCTCTTTGGAAACCCTGCCTTCTGCCCACCTCCCACCTCACTGTGAGGAAGTATATCCATCAAATTTTACACGGGATAGCTCATATGGCTATCTGGATGATAGGAGCAACATTTTCTGCATTAGCAACTCTCAACAGATAATGTCTTGAGGATTGAGAGAGGGAGATTAAGTCTGAATGAATATCCTGTGTTATTCATATTTAATCATTTTACTTAGGTGTTGTCTAATCAGTCAAAGCAGCAACTGTTACTGACATATAAGTTTCATAAAAATATATACTAAACTAAAGCACTAAGCCTTGTCCCTTTATATTCATGTCGAGCCTGTAAACAGATCTCAGAACAAAATTACTTCAAAATTGAAACTGATGGCTGTAATGAAAGAGCCATGTTACCAAGGAATGACTAACAGGAAATTCGGACAGATCTACACTGCTGGAGGAACTGGGAAGGAGAAATTGTCCTGTGAGAAGCTTGGTCTGGTAAGTGTATCTTTGTCACCCTATTAGCTTCTGAGTTTGGGACAGATTAAAGGTGTGAAACCTATCTGCCCAAGTATACATTTTAATATCACCACCCTAGAGTCTTCCCACCCCATCCCCCTTCATAAATACCAATAGGAGATGGAGGGAAAGGGAAAAGCAGCAGGGGGACAGTGGATGGCTTTGGAGAGATTAAATGTTTCTGGTTTTCCTGGTACAGAACTACAATACTTGGCAAAAGGCTGGAAGCAGCATTTGAGGGAGGAAGGAAACAGTGAAGATGAGCTGAGAGGGGGACAGAGATGGTGATTTGAAAATTTCTAGAAGAGACAGAGCAGATATATTGCTGATGTGCTGTAAGTAAAGTGCACCACAACCAGTTTGGCTGAGGTGAGCTAGCACATGCTTTCACAACGAAATTTGGCTCTTCCATCACATGAAATATTCTCTGGTTGCTGCCCCATCATTTAACTGCATGGCATTCTACTTAGGACACAGCATGCTGTTCTCTACCTTTAGAGACAGCCAATATGTGTGGCAATGTCCTGAATATTTTCATTGTAGCAGAGACTAGGAAGCCTCTCCACTGCAAGCATTAGCAATGCAATTTCATAACTATATGTTTAGACAGTGCACAGGAGCTTGAAAAACAACTTGAGACACTTTATTCCCCCTGGGAAATGCCATCCGAGAATATGTTAATCTGACGAATATGCAAAAGGCTGTCCCCTATTGGTGAACCATGAAGAAAACCACCTCCTTTTTTTCTGGGTTTGTGAGATGCCTTACTCCCTGCCAAGAGTGGAGCAATCTTTACCCTCTCATCAAACCAGACAGCTGAAAAGTATGGAGACATTGTGCTGCCTCCTTCGACTTGCAATGTGAATTTGATATTATCTGTACCACCTTTGACAATGAACTTGAAATTAATCAGAGGAGAAATGTCTTATTTGATTATATTTGACCATGAACATTGATCAGTTGCATGCAATTTTGACTTAAGACCTGCATGTCTAAAGTCCTTTCTAAAAAGGGCAAAATATTACCCAGAGATACACAGGAGCTTGTATTATCCGAGTCTCTGAAAAGATACTCTCAGGGGAAATGAATGTACATCTGGGAAATTAAAAATCATTTGCTATGAAACTCTCAGTAAGACATGGACAATATCAGAAGAGAGATCCCAAGACATCAATCCTTTGCCCGCTCTCTTTTCATTGCAGCTGTGTTAGTTCATTCTACTTTCATATTCTTGCATTCATTTCTGGCAGATTAGAAATTCTGTCAGTCCTCTGAGAAGACCATGGCAGGACCCACTGTTCTTCAGTATCCCAAGAGGCACAGGACTGGCATCTGACTTCCCTATCTGTAGTCTGAAAAACCCATGGAGACAACATAGTCCTCTATATAGCCTCTTTTTCAGGCTTCCTTTCTGCCCCAGGGGAGTTGCTGGGGCCCTGGGTACAACAATAATTTGGCATCTTTAGGGCAGATCAGCCAGAGGATTTATCAGGCAGACTCGGAGTCAGGTGAGCCACAAGCTCTACACAGTTGAGGGCAAAGGAAGCTTGAAGGCTTTGCTTTGGATGTTTTCTGTGTCTCCTAGGTTGGAATTACCCCCAAGAATGTTGTAAAAATCTCTCCATAGGCCTTGTTGGTGCAGACCATCACATCCTCAGTGGTGGCCATGTCTGGTGGTGACTGGATGAGAGCCTCAGGTTTAGCTGCCTCCAAAAGCTCTGGAGCTTTCATGCACCAAAACTTCTCCACAGGCTGAAGCAGCTCAGAACTGCCCTGCTCTACTAAATGAAGCAGCTCTTCTGTTAAGGAGTACTTTGTAGTATGCTATTGGAAAACTTTCTACTGTTATTACTTGAATCTTAAATGAGTAGAGACCATCACTTGCCAGTTCTGGCCCTTCTTCCCCTTCTGTTTCTTGGGCTAGGGTAGATCTCCCATTTGGTCTATCTCATGATGCTCAGATAGTCCAGTACTTTTCACTGATGACAATAATTTAGAGTGGAAAAAAAAATAAAGAGCAGAGATGAGATGCTTTTTATTGCATGTAGCAGGACAGTGCTCTGATGTCTGCTCTAGTCTAGAGCTTGTGACAACTTACACTGCTCAGCTGCATGGAATCTGGGAGCTCAAACAGCACACAGGCTCAGGCAGCTCCTCTTAAAGAGTCAGGATTGCCATGGTCCCCACACCTCTCAGAGACTTCAGTGTACTGAGGCAGATTTGCATGTCCTGACAGGTTTTTCTTCACTGTCTTTCAGATTCATCATTTCTTCATAAAGGGCAATAGCTTTTTCTACCTCTCACTTTATAACTTTCCTGCTCTTCAGACATCTAAAGGGTCTTGGATGGCATTTCCTGGAGGGAGTAAAGTGTCTCAAGCTGTTTTTCAATAGGTTGTTTTTTTTTTTTGTTTTGGTTTGTTGGGTTTCCTTTTTTTGGAACCTGAGAGGGAATTAATATTTCACACAAAAGTGACTGGGTGGGTGGAGGGGGGAGTCTGAATATAAAATTCACTTGTTGGTTGGGATTCTGGGGTGGGAGTAAAGGAAGAAAGCATTACAGTTTTCAAGCTCTTAAGAACATGTTTTCCAAGTGCTGTTCTTAAGCATAAGACTTAATAATAAGAGCACAGTGGGGTAATATAAATTACACAAAAGGCACTCTCATTGCAAAGCTGAACAGTTTGTGGTTTAGTAGATTTTTATGATAAAAGAGACAAAAGGAATAAAAGGTTTTTTTCCTTCTCAAAAGCTACCATGCTTAGTAACATATTTTGCTAATAAAAATAATTCAGCTTCCCCCCCAGCTCCTGAGATATGTTCTTACCCAATTAAAGTCCTCCTGCAGATCTGTAGGCCTGTTGACAACTTGTTCCATGTCACTAAACTTGGTTTCCTGCCCTGTTACAGAAATTACAATGCAGTGCTTCTTAAATGGTCTTAGTGTTTATAAGTGGCAGAGGAGAGGGTGTTTTGCAGACCCTCAGCCTCCTACCTGGGATCTTCATTCTATCCTGCATCTTTCTCTTAGTTTTCCCTTCCATCTTGTTTGTCAGCAGCAGGGCTTAGCTACCAACAGGAAGAGATTCAGTTTTCTTTTGTATTGTAGCAAAACAACTGTTGTTGTTGTTGTTTGCCTTTTATTCTTTTTGCCAATTTGCCCCGGGCAGGCTGGAGGTGAGGAGCTCTGAAGTGTGCAAATTTGCCACAAGGACACACAGAAAAGAGGTTGGTGTCTGTGAGCACATGAAGAGGGGAATGAAACTGAGGGAGACAGTAACCAGCATCCCTTAACATGAAATGGGCCTGTGAAATCTTGATGGAGAGAAGGAAATCCTTTTTTGTGCAGAACAGTGATGCTAGTCCAAATAATGAAATCCTCAGAAAGTAGGCCTGTAGATAAGCTGTGCAAGCAGTGCTAATGTCAACTATCATTTCAGCTGCAGCCCAGCAGCTGGTGCAGGCTGTTTGTAAATCTGAGTGCACTGTGGAAAGCGGGGCAGTGTGCCCCCATTAGCAGCTCAGCCACCTTCTCATACAAGAGTATGGAATCAGTCAAATGACTGACTTCATGCCTTTTTCGACAGAAACAGTAGGAGCAGAGGCTGCCACAACTTCAAAAAGCTGAACTGTTCAGTTGTGTTGGCAACCAAAGCATGGCAAAATCTAAGGATGAAACCACAAGGCTTTATGGAGAATATATGACCTTAATCCCACTAGAGGGCTTTGTAGTAATTTCCCCTCTCTCACAGACCATGTGAAAGGCTTGGGTGGGTATCTGGTACTGTTTCTGTGAGCCACTCAGATATGGAACTCCCACTGAAATTAGGGGAGAGGCCTCAAATAACTGTTTAGGAGCTTTGTCGTGATGTATATTTGATATATAAAAGGAAAATTATAAAACTTCCAGGTTTTTTTCCCTGTTTAGATCCATATGTTCCTTGCTGAATGAGCTTTTTCCAGCATGAGGAGATCCCATCTTTTGGCACCACAGTAGTTTTAGGCACAGCTCTGCTTTCTGGACAGAAAGGCCAAAGCAGTCTGTAGTCCTTGAGTCACCAGGATCTAGCACAGCACAGGCAGCAGAACACCTTCTCTCTTTGCCCTGCTGTTGGATCCATTCCTGATCACACATCTGGTACAATACCCCTGGGTGCCTTGCCTGTGGCTCTGTAGAAATGCATGCACGAAGGAAAGAGCTGTACCTTGCTGCGTGGCTCTAGGCCAACCCACTCTGCAGCACGACACAAAATGCCTAATACAGTATTACCTCAGTCTTTTCTTTCATTTCTCTGATTAAAAGCAAACCTTTGTCTCTGCTGGATGCATTTGTTATCACTAGTTCATTGGCTAGAGCATATACAGCTGGTTTTAGCCTCCATTTAAAATGCAGGCAGTTTAAGCATTACATGTAGAATACAGCAGGATAAATAAAGACATACTTGAGCAAACATACATTTAGTAATTTATTTTTCTACCAGCAGTTTTAGAGAGCTGTGGGGTTTGTGATTTTTTTTTTTTTTTTTTAATCTAATCCATTCAGTCAGCAGTCTCAAGAGTGAAAGCTTCTGCCTCAGCTTGGGGTTGATGCTTGGTCGAGCCTTAAACCTTCATGGTTTTTTGACACTGCACTAAGTCTGAAGCTTTGATGTCTGAGGCTGCTGCCTGCACAGCGTAAATCATATTTTAAAGTTTATTGGTACAAAGGGTGCCTTTCCTCAGACATACACATGTGCATCCACACACAGCATCTTCCCATTTTTTTAGCTACCTACAAGTTTCCATAGGATTAGAGGATTCTTTCAGTTACTATTCCCACATGGATGTTGCCATCTTTAATTGAAAGCTCACAGTATTTGTGGGCTAAGGTAATACATACTTGTGCTTGGCAGTGCTGATTGAGGGACAAAAGAGAAATGAAAATGTTTTTCTCACTCCATCATTGTAGCTGCTGTACCTGGCTCTTTTGGCTGTGTGTAACAGCTGTTGCTGAGGCCAGTGGGATTAAGTGAAGGCCAGACCTGATGTACAGAGACCAACAGTGACTTTTGGTGTGTGGATACAAACCAGACCATCTTCCATGGGTCTCCAAGGAGCTTGTTTTATGCTTGGCACAATGGCTGTGCAGGCCCTTTGGCTGCTGTGTTTACTGCTCTCCTTTTGGCTGGGCCTGAGGAGATGTGTGAGCCACCTTTCTGAAGTGCAGAGTGCCACTGCTTGGGGAAGTTTGAGTCTTTCACAGGCTAATAGAGCACACCTGGGCATGGGATTAGTGGGATTAGCAGAATCAATGTCTGAGTTGTAGCTGTTCAAAGCTTTCTCCAGTGTACAGATGACTGCTGGCAGGAAGGAGATGCGGCTTCCTATGGGAAGGGCAAGACACTGACTAAGCACTCATTCTTCTGTTTCAGTCATTCTCTGTTCCCAAATGTGCTTTATACCAGGAGCACAGAGTACAGTTTGCCCGTGTGCCTTTGTGCCAGATGTAAACTTTCTAACAAGCTATTCAAACCAGTGGCAGTAGTGATTGCCTTTGTGTATCTCCTGCTTTCCATCCACCCAAGTGAGAGCACACAAAGAGGTTGTGCAGGCTGAAACCTGTGCTGAATTTATTTACACAAAGTTGTAAATCAAAAAGCAGCACCCAACAAAATTCAGCACACTGAGTACTGAGGGTGACATATGTTGTTATGCAGTTCAATGTCTTTGGAGGAGACATTAGAGGGATGGTATCATCAGGGAGAGAAAACATGGAAGAAGGCTGGAAGTGTGAGTTTCTTGTGACAAAACAGTTCAAGTCACAGCAACTTGTTTCAGAGCCCAAGTGCTGTCAGAAACACCAGGCTGGGACTCTGAGGAGGTGACCGAGCAGAACTTCATTCCCAGCAGAAGTAAAAAGATTCTTAGTGTAATAAAAAAATTAAATCTAATCCAACATCACCTGCAGTCAAGAAGGATAATGCAGAAAATCTGCTGTTCCAGGTGTTAATTGTGGTGAGGCATTTCAGGCAAAGCTAAGGAATGTAATACCTGTTAGTGGGACTTACACTCTTAAATCCCATCAGTGCTTTAAAAACAATCCTCATTGACCCCCTCAACCATTGCAGTTACCAGTGCCAATGTCACCTGGAATCTTTTGCACCTACAGGAAATGCCTAGAAGTTCTCAGGGCAAGAAATAAAGCAGAGGGTCTTTCTTCTCCTGTTTTTTTCAACAAAACTCTTTATCAGTCATTCTTTAAAGAGCTGAGATACTCTCTCACACCTACTGTCTGCAGTTGTCACCTAGAGTAAAAAGCCAGGCTTTTTCTCTCTCTCTTCAGAGTAGCTGCAGAGAGCTCAGGGAGAGCTATATTGAAATACATTAGTAACACAGAAAACCTCCTCCACCTACTTTATCATCTCAGTATTTTTCCTCCAGCTTCTATTTATCATCTATGTATAGATTTCCTGAATGAACAAAATTCTTCAAGAATTCACGATTCAGGCTGTAGGGCCAGGAGGTAACTGGGGGGAAGGAAAAAATGGCAGGTAAAACGTAATTAATTGCCTGTGCACTGCTTTCCCTCAGCCATCTTTCCTTTGGAAGTGGAAATGCCTTGGTGTAAAGGTCAGGGTATTAGCGCGCTGGGCAGGATCCAGACAACTTTTTTCAATTTCTGCTATTGACTCCCTGTATGACCTAAGGTAGGTCCCTCATTTCTCTCTGTCTTAGATCTCTATCTGTAAAATAAGGGTATTTCTTTTCCTTTTCCTAGTCTATTTGTCAGCTCTTTAAGCCTTGGCATTAGGTGTGGATGCAAACACACCCACACCTATGGCTCTCAAAGCATAAAGACAGGAATGCAAATATGCAAGACCGTACCTGAGCTTCAAAATCAGCACAGTATATCTCTGTTAGTGATTGTTTTTCTTATTTGTATCCTTTATCCATTAAAAACTGATTTTAAAACACAAAGTCGCTATGAGCCCGTTAGTATAGAGCAGGAATTTGTGATAAACTATGTTCAGACCACTGAAGATGGGAAGAAACTTCCCAACAGCAGGTTCACTTGCAGCTGCAGCTTTGGGTAAGGAGTTTCTTTAGGAAAGTCTTGCTGGCCAGTGTTTACAACAAGGCACTGGACTGCAGGGATCACAGGCTGATCTGGCATTGCATTCCCTGTCATCCTCAAAGGTACTGTAAGAAAATATAGCAGAACAGGATATGCTATTTAAATTCACAGCAGTAGCAGCAGTAAAATGTTTAAATGTCCCCACGAACCAGCTTCTTAATATCCTGTCAATGCCACTTCTCTCACACCCTGCTGTAACCGAAAGGAGCAATCAGAGAGACGCTGATTTCCACAGCAAAGCTGGCCAAAGACGTGTTTTCCCTCGGCCAAATCCCACCTCTTTCTTGCAGTTCATCACCCCTCAGCTGTGTTGATACAACAGTTTATTATTAACATTATTTTCAGACAGTTCACTTCAGGAATCCAGGGTAGGGCTCAGCCCCACGCTCCTGGTGGCACAAGCGAGGCGTGTCGGACGCGGGGTTGGGATGGGATGCGCAGCTGGGAGCAGGGACTCGTCGGGCTGGGCTTGCTGCTGTGCCAAGGTGCTGTGCAGTGACCCAGGTCTCGCTGTGTGCAGCCTGGTGTCCTGTTCACTGCATGGGAAGGAGTGTGTGTGCTTTCCTAAGGAGCTGGGTGCATAGTGAATTCCTGAGGTTATTCACGGCACAGCATTCCTTAGGAGAATGTGCTAATTCGAATGTTTGTCTCACAGTATGTAGGAGTTGGAGTCAATGCTGGGAAATATAAAACTTGTGACACACTGTGATAATGGGGGCATTTAACACAGACCATTGAGAAATCATAGGGGAATCAAACAAGAAAAACTACATGAGGTGACTTTTCACGAGTTTTTATTTTCCTTTTGTTCTTCTTTAGAGGGTGAATGAATGGGAATCGTGGCTCAATTTCTGGCTCCTAAGATACAATTTTAACAGTGATCTTACTAAAACATTGTTGAACCTCATTTTGCCCGAGTTACCAAAAACTGACTTCAATTTGCATGCTTGTGCAGAAGCTTATGCTAGGTACAAGCAGCATTTATGGTCTCCAGATGGCAGCTGTTTTGATATATGAAGGTCACATCTTTTTAGAACCATTTGTTTTGTATCCATAGACAAACTGGTTGAGATTTGGGGCTGCTTGGAATCAGAATGAATGGATAATGAATGATGGAACCTCAGTTTCCATGCAGGAAAAGTAGTCTGTGAGCTACAAAGGTTACTACACCTATTGATCAACAGATTGGCCAATGCCAGCAAGCACTTTTTTAATCAGGAAAAAACAGGCATACCTGGGGATACATGCTATGAAAATTACCATCAGAGGGAGGAAGGAACTTCAGAAGGAGAATACCGATAAATTTATTCTTTCCAACAAAAATTTTGGAGATAAGCCCATTAACAACCTTCTGTTTCCACTTCTCTTTGTATTAATTTTCTCTTAGTTGAAAATTTAGGAGAACATTTAATCTCTTAAAAATTATGTAGAATTGTATGCCTATTTGTACAATTCCTTTCATTAGCAAGGGTAGAAAGAACTTTTTGTCAGTTACATCATTAATCCTGGGCTTCTAGGCTTGATTTGACTATTGTGAATAGAGTAACTTCCAGAATTTATTTGAAAGTGTACATATCCATGCTTTTTTTGAGCAGAAAAATTGCTCAGCTTTCTGAAAAATGGTGTGCCCAACATCCAGCTTCAATCTCACAACTGGAACATAGGAACTTAAACTGACAGAATCAAAGCCCAGGAAAAAAGAGCAGAACAAGGCTGGATTCTCAGAACTGAATAATGGTAAGAGGGGCCTAGAAGAAGATCTGGCTTTCAGCTAGCTTTGTGTGTGTAACCTCTGAAGATTTAGAAGCATTTAAGATGTCTCAAACCTGAGCCAAAATTATCTTCAGTCTGAAGTTTGCTCATTGACTGTTCTCTTCTCTTTGGGCTGGTGACTTCATTTGTCCCACAGGTCCTTTCACAATGCATTTCCCTATCATGCCTGTGGTCCTTTCATCTCCTCTCATTTCCTGAGAGGGCTTAACTGCTTGGAATTCCTTTCTTTTTCCTAATTTGAGAGTTCAAAGTATGGATTTGTAGCAAATTATTCCTGATGAGTGGTTTCATTAAAAGAACAGAAGGGAAATTTTTCTAAGAATTTTCTCTGTTGAAAAGGGGAGGGATAGTGAAAAAAATTACAGCCTCACACAACACTGAGAACTTCCCAGAACTGTAATACATTGTTTTCTGTATAGTTAAGTGGATGGACATGCTGCTACACTTTATCTTTGCTGAAATTAAGTAGCTCTACTACTAAATAGTGTCCTTCCCCGTTCACAGAGGGGATTTTCCAGTAATAACAATGGTTCACTCTAAATGGAGCAATTTTTCCACAAAGATCATAGACATAGAGCCAGAATTTTAGTGCATCTCAAGCCTAGGAGATTCATTAAGAGATTATTTGCACAAGCAAATTTAATATTTTAATGCATTTTCTTTGTTGAGCATCCAGTACAGTTTCTTCCAAGATAACTGGGGAATTGTAGCTGTACACCAATCAATAAACACAGTGGGACTTCCTCAGCCTGTGATGCCATCAGCCATTGCCTTGATGAAAGACATGTAGTCTTGTGAAGATTTTCAAATTATTATTTAGATAGGGTCAGATTGATTCTACTGTATCAAGAAGGTAAGACTAAACTGGGAGAGCCTGGGGTGTATAAAGCTTAGAGGAAAGGAGAGAACCTATCTGTCATTGGGTCAGACTCTCCGAGGGCTGTTAACAATGGATTTTCATGAGTTAACCTTCTATCTCGTCCTTTTCCAAATGCTGTCATGTAACATGAGTTATGTGCTACCAGACAATTTTCCTAAAGTGGTTGCAGTGCGCACCAAACATAGTTGTGCTCTTTGTCTGGACTATCATTTTAGAGCACGCTTTAACTACATCTTCTGTAGGATATAGCCACTCTGGGGATCTTTTAGAGACACAATTCACAGCAGACAAACCATCTCTTATGTGTAGTCATGCAAAGTGAAATAAAACAAGGTAAGAATGAAGGCGTCAGTCGACTTTAAATGTATCCGAATCCTTTCTCCCAGGAGAAGGCAAAAAGGCAGCTCTTCTAACCTTGCTGTGGCTTGTACAACACTTACAACACTGATTAACACTTGTTCACGTTCTGCCCGATTTCAGTGGAAATTCCAGGGGGCCTCTGGGAATTCTGAAACCACCAGATGAGGAATTCATGGAGGGTTACCCCTACAAGGAAAAGACAACTAGCTCAGGCAGCATTGCTTCAGCACAGGAGCACAACATGGCCCAGCCTGGCTTTGGCTACAGCCCTGTGGTTTGTACTCCTCTGAAGGGCACAGTAGGAACCTGAACCCTTTGAGGCCCAGCAGGGCCTGATCTCTGCATTTCCCACATTTTGCAGATGTCTCCAAGAAATGGAAATTAGGCAATGGAGGCAGCACGAGCTCAGCACCCCAGCCCAGCACTGTTTTCCACCAAGAACCTGGGCAGATTGAGGTGTTTTCCCATCTAACCCTGGAGTGTGATACACTTTAGGTTGGAGACAGGCGCCCTTCTGCTCCACCCAGGGAGATCTTCCAGCATGCAAAAGTGCTTAATGAGCTCTGGAGCCCAGGATGAAGGTGCTCACTGAATTAAATCATCTTTGGGACTATGCAGTGTAGAGAGTAAATACTGTACATCACCATCTGAGAGGCTGGCTCCTAACTTCAATTTAATCCCTATTTAGACTGCTTGAATCTTTATGTTCTCATCCATAAAATGGATTTAACAGCATTTTCCTGCCTTTCAAGGCAGCTGGGTAAGCACACAAAGATATGTGGCTTAGCACTAATGAGCTCTTATGAGTACTGTAAATGAGAATCATCTAGATTAAAATGATACAGGGGCTTTTCTTTGTTTTGCTGAAAATAACTGAATCTCTAAGGTCACTTATGAGGGTTTTTTTTCCAGTGGAAACCTGTAAATTTTGTGTAGGAAAGAGTGGGGCCAAAATGTATCAAACATAACGGTGCATGCATAATATGCATAGAGCAGTCCAACATTTTCACCCTAAGGAACCTCTGTATAAAATATTTTATTATATTTTATATTTTAATTTTTTTCACAGCAAGAAGTGTCTAGGAGAGTCAGCTGCGCTAGGGAGAGATCTGATGCCTCAGGTTGCTGTCTTTGGACTTTGGACTCTAAAAGTGATGGAATAGTTCCACAGAAACAGAAGGTTGAATGAGAGAAGAAAAAACTATCATGGTTTGTACACAATTTCATCCAAATCAACCAATTATTACACTATGATATGTGTTTGTAGGCTTTGACTAGTGTGAAACATGGCAATATCTACTTTTTGGGCAGAATATATTTGTTGTACAGAAGAAGGGACAAGTGTGAGTTTGTGCTGCACATGTAAGAAGTACAGAAGTACAGAGGAGCCATTCCTCTCACATCTGCTTTGTCTTTTGCCTTTTACTTGTGTGTGGACTTACTGTGCTTGTACTGGCACTTGTGCCTGGTTAAAGGAATAAATGTTTCATTTGTGGTAGGATTAGAAAGCCCTAACTCCAAGAAAGAGAGGAATATGGTGTAAAATGACTTGAACTTTAAATTGTTACTTGGGCTTAAATCCAAAGGACTTCATTGCTTGAAATTAGAAAACTAACATTGTACTTTCTTTTCTTGGGTTGGTTTTTCGTTTGGTTTCTTTTTGTTTTGTTGTTGTTGTTTTAGGTTTTGTTTGTTTTTTCCTCAGGTGTTTGAAACAAGATCTTTTGGAGCATCCTCTGCTATTTATCACAAAACCAGCTGCAGAGCTGAAACATGACATGTACAAGGCAAAATTAATAAAGATTGTCATCCTTTCTGGTTTGTCTCTTCCTGCAGGATTTCTGAGGTGCCCTTGCAGCGACACCAACCATGTGTGAATACAGTGAGTATGATTATGTCTGGATGCTTAGCACCAATTTCCAAGCTGAAGACTATGATTTTATTGTGTATAATTTATAAAGTTCCTGCTAGGCCTAATGCTTGCTTCAGGAGGGATCACTCTTGAATATTTGAGCTGAACCTGTCTCATACCACTTAACAATCCACTTTATCAGCACACTGTCCACGGTAATGCTGAACACTCTTCCCAAGAGGGTAAATTTTAACTACTCCATTACTTTCTCAGGAAAATGGCCCTCCTTTTTAGTAAATACCTTCTGATACCTTGGGCTGAGTGTACCACCTGAAAAGAGGCTCAGGATCTCCTGCATGCAGTTGAATGTTATTTCACCACCAGCATTTCACTCTGGAAACTTCAGACTCTTCTCACTTTTCCAAGTCAGCAATTGGATCATATTTATTTAGAGCTGGCTGTGCAAATGTATTGATTTGTAGCCTGTTATTGTTTTGTGCCTTGTATTTATGTGGCTCTAATGGACTGAAAGTGTTTCAAAACTGAAGGGGACTAAAATATAGAGCTTTTTCTCTGGGTAAGTGTAGGGAATATTATAACTTGAAATCTGTTCTAAAATGTGATTTTACAGCATTTATATACTGTTATTTTAAAGCTAGAGATACTCTGCCATCCAGTAATTGAGTACAAAGCCATGAAAATAGTAGAAAGAAATGAAGGTACTGAGAGGAAACAATGAAGCTGGCAACACAAACCCTTGTCAGATGTGAGGAATGAGCTTTGAAACAAGCTCTGACTTTGTCTCAGCACCACTTGCTTGGTCAAATAATCTCACCCCCCCAGCCAGATGTCACCATATGGCCGGTGACAACTTTCAATTAAAGGCCTATGGTGTTTATCATCTCTTTTTACATATGGATAAAAAGCAGTCCTGTGGCCTACCCATTGCACCCAAGAGGATTGTGCTCTTTCTTTAAAAGATGTTTGTGCCAAGACTCCTCCCCATCTTGGTGCTGTAAGTTTCCAAGTCCAGTTTTAGTGTTTTGAACCTTTGTTCAGCCACTGCCAGCTCTGAATTGAGCCTGCATCTCCAGCAGTCCCTGGGTACCGAGGGTGGGTTTTGGAGAAACTTAGGGCTCAACTCTTGACAGTGCTGAAAATGTCACTGTGCAGTTGATTCAAGCCTCACAGCTGCTTTGGCTGCCCACTTCTGCAAGGGGCATTTTTGGAGCATGGCCACACAAACGTGAATGTTGTGTCCTGCATCTTAGCTACGGAGCAAGCATTGTGACAGCACTAGTTACACTTCCCAAGGAGTCCTGGCACCCTTCACAAATGAGGCACAGATGTTAATGATCCAATCAGCTGCTCATCCTTGAGATTGCATAATGATTATCCAACAAATTTGATTATTGGAGTTACTATGTGTTTTAAGCTAACTTTTGTGCATGACTGGGCTTTCCCAGTAATCCTACACAGTATCCAAGGCACCATTCAGCAGCTTCTTGCAAATCCCTGCAAAGCAATTACTGTCCTTTCTACATATTCAGGAATTGTCGGTTTCAGGTGCAATTAAAGTAAAATTGCTTTCAGTAGGTACTTGGCTATGATGACTTTTGCTGGTCATAATTCTCTCTACACTATGTTGCTTCTTCAGATAAAAATTATATTTCTCTTGTGCCCTGGAATCTCAAGCTCATTTTTGACCCAGAGTATCCTCAGAGAGTTGTAAAACTAAGATGTTGTAACTGCACATTACCTAGTAATGAACATTGTGAGAGTCAGGCCAGGAAGATGAAGACAAGAGGTATGAATTAATGTTTTAATAATCTTCCTCAGATCAGTTCAAGTCATACAGGCAAGGATCCCAGTAACTGCTGGTGAGCAATGCAGCTGCTCCAGTATGGTCTGATATTGCTGTGTAACTCTCCCAGGAGATGGTGCTCAGTGTCTGCAGAGACAGATGGTCACTCAGCCACCAACAGAGCTTTGACCTTGTCCCAGCACGATGGTGCAACTGTGCACTTTGGACAGAACTGCTGTTTATAGTGACACAGCTTTTGCTGGAGGCATAGGAAGCTCATTAATTTATTTTTACTTCTATTTAATCCTAGGCTGTGCAAGACATTCTTTTGTACTGATGCAGGGTCTCCACCATTTTTACAGTGGAAAGCAAAGACCTGCTCCATTTCAGACTAGCAGAAGGTTCGAATTGAAGCACAGCTATGAATCATGCCACTTGGTTCTACAGGGCTAGGACAGGAAACTTGTGGAAGCAGCATCTCTCACTGCACCGTGCTGGTGTTCCTTCTCCAGTACAGGAGCCAACCAGTATGAGGCATTTTGCAGACCTGCACAATGCCAGCCTTCCCACACATCCATGTGTGCTGCCAGTCCAGATCTGCTGGGATTCGTCCATGGTTGAAATAACCAGAACAGAGTCTTGCTCTTGCATTTTAGAATACAAAGAATTTCCAGTGACAGTGCAAAAACTCAGTTTTAACATCTTAAAGCTGAAACCCCAAACACTACAGGGCTATATCCTAGAGAAATAGGTTTAATAGATTAAGAGGCTGTCTTCTGGCACTGTGCAAGGTGTTGCACTTGCCTGAATCATTCCTTGAACACAGCTTTTCTCTGGGAAAAAAACCTTGTCTGGTTTTAAAGATTTTGTTCAATGGTGGAGAACACAGTACAAATCTTGTTTACTTGTTCCTATGTTTACTTACATTCTCTGTTAAAAATATGACACTTCTCTATGCTGAACTGGTCTAGATTTAACAGCCAGCCAGCCTTGTTAAAGCTTTGTCTATGGATGGAAAACTTTCTAGTTATTTTCTAATTTTCTGTTCCTTGTTAGGTTCCCACAGTCAGTGTTGATGACAGTACACAGTGGGTTTGTGATGAGATTGAACAGTTAGGGATGCACTATTAGCCACGCTTTTCAAAGACACTTAGTGTCACCCTTTTGGCTCTTCTTGGAACCATCTCCTATTTTTCAGCACCAGTTTGATAAGATTTACTGAAAAAGGACAGTACAGGCCCAGATGGCTTCCCACCCAGTGCATTCAAAGTGGCATCATTTCCATATGTGTTACTATAAATACAGCAACAAACACTTAAAATGATTTAATCTTTTTAAGTACCTGTCTTCTGTGAGATGGGTGCAATATCACAGAAGAAGTGCTCAGAAAAGCCAGTGTGCCTGAGTTGACCCTATTCCTCCATTTGGTCGGTCCAGAAAACATGGCTCAGTACAAAAGGGAGTACATTTGCAGTGACTGTGCCAGATACAGCTTTCTCAGATATCAGTAAAACAAAAAATTGGGATCAGGGGGATTAGTAGAGAAACTGTTATCACTGTAACCTCCTTTGTTTTCTTTAATATACCCTCTTGATCTGTTCTGTGCTCAGAGCTACCTTCCAGTTCGTCAGCCACCATGAGTCCAGCTCCTGGTTGTTGGGTGTTTTAAAAAGTCAGTTAAGCAATAAAAACCTGAGCCAAGCTCCCAACGAGCATCTGGCTGTGCTTGTTTGGATGTGTCTGTGAGTAATGCCAAGCTACAGGAAAGCCAAGCCAGTATTCAGACATCAGTTTTTGGAAATGGGATTTGTTGTGTTATTTATCTTCTGTATTAATGGAGAGGGCCTGGATTTTGTTTTTTAACCTTGTTGTTTCAATGCCAGAACTGTAGAAATATAACCCAAGTTAAAACAATAGCTCTTAAAAGATGTGATATTTTCTTTCATCCCCTGTTTAGTAAGCAGCCTTGGCAGTGTCATTTCATATAAAGAACTGCAAAGTCACAAGGTCCAGAAATACAATAATTCCAGGAATGACAAAAAAAATGACCTGCTTTGTCTTTTTATTGACTATAACTGTGGTGAAAAAGGCCATTCTGCATCCTCAGCCGTAACTAGTTAATTACTTTCTGTTGTTTTTTGTAGATGTTTCTAACCAACATTAAGTAAAATGTACATTGTGGAGCAAACCATCCATACAGTATATGCCATAATTACTGTTTAGCAATTTCACACTAGCAAAAATTTATTAAAACTTCACGACTCATTAATAGTAAGTGATCATAATCGCTTAATAGAAAAGGAAACTCAGCTAATGATAGAAGTGCTGATTAATGTTTTTGACCTTAAGACAGGAAGTCAAGTGAAATTAATGTCACTGGGTGTTGAAAGTTAAGTTATTGTCAAGTGCAGATAGCCTCTAATCAAAAGAGAAATCCCACTACTTCACAAATTTTGTCTTCTTCATGAGAAAACTATTGCTTTTCTATGTCTGTGGCATTTTTAAAAATCTCATGGCCACATTTTAAGTAACAAGATTGTAACAATCTTGTTACAACAAGATTGACCCATTTATTACAAAAGTCAGTTAAAAAAAGGAAGTTACACACACACACACACATATATATATACATATATATTTAGCCACTTCAGGAGGGGATCTTACAGAAATACTTAACACACTGCCCATACTTAACTAAGCAGCATTTATGTAGCTATTTATCTCTTTCTTTTGGTCAACAGAATTCCTTTTATGAGCTCAGGTTAAATATTTTTGAAGAGACTAACAGCCCAGCTGACCAGTCAGTTGCCTCATCACACATCAGATGCTTGGGTACCACTGGAGCTGACAGGACGACTGTCCTTGCAGCCAGCTGTGTGCCTGGAAAGCATCAGCCTCAGCTTTGCATCTGGCTGCTTCTGATGCCCACTGGGGCTGTTGCAACTGGTGGCATTTGGGATGCAGCAGGCAGGTCTTGTGGTCAGCCTCAGGCCAGATTAATGTGGCAGACTGTGCAAGGGTCCCAGTCCCTGAGGTAACTCAGGTACTGGGTTGTAAATGGAAATCACTTCTACTTCAGCTGTAAATATTTTTTTATGTGTGCTCTTTTTTCATTTTTTTGAAATGGGACAGTACTTGAAAGCAGGATTCCCCAGAACATACTTGTTCTTAATTATGCCACAGCCCTGCATGTAACATTTGAAGATGAAAGGTATGGAGCCTCTCACACATTGGCCTCATCTGTCCCACTGAAAAAGCTGAATGGAGATGCCTCAGCCTTTCACCTGAGAAGGCAACTTTCATTCCAGATGCTAACTCAGGTTGTGAGCACTCTAAAACTCAGTTTGAATAACCTTCTCTAGATTATTCAATAGCTCCCATGATGGGAAGAGAGGGAGGGACAGTTTCTTCCAAGTATGAGCAGAAACCTGGCTACGTGTTAGTGAGCTTAATGTTCATTTGACATCAGTCAAAGTCACAGAGGGAAGGACAATCCCTTTCTAATAATGTCACTCAATATTTAGCCTACCTACATTTGTATTAATAATAAAGCCCTCAGGCAGTGAGTTATGTGCAGCCATTGATCTGCTCAAAACAGCACTGAAATATTGACAAATGCTGTTTTGGAGACAAATAAAAGCTAAACTGTATTTATATCCACCAGATTCTGACCTCTGACAAACAAGCAAATGGAACTGCACAGCCAGGTTAATGCTACCTTTGAGCCTCTCCAAACCAGAATGAAGCCAGCAGTGGATTGGCAAATGTAGATTTGTTTTTACATTTTTGTTTTTATAATTTATATCTGTGTGTGGACTTTGTGGGAGACTTTCCAACTGCTTCTCTTGAAGATTTTTGTGTTAACATCTCTTTTGAAAGCAAGGGGGATGTGGCACACTTGCAAACCTGGAGATAAATACCATCTGTTTAGTTAACTTCACTGAGAATACCGGTGGAATGTTGTTCTTTTTTTAAAACATATATACAAGAGCAATTCAGAGATTTGAATTGCAGGTCCTTCCAAAGCAATTGACTACAAGACTTTATTTCATAATGCTACAAAACATAAATGATTTTTTTATTAAAGATTCTGTAAACTACACTTTCTACCTCAGAGCAAAAGATTTTCTATCATCTTCTTTGGGGGAAAAAAAGCCAACATCAACCAATCCAAAAAGCCTTCTGCACAATTGCTATGGAGCAACATTTCCCAGTCCCCATTTTGGCTTTTTCCTTGCTGTTGCTCTGCAGTTTTCTGTAATTAATACAGATAAAAAAATTTGGAGATGCAGAATTAGGGGGTGTAATTTGTATTGCATGTCACCAAAACAACTGAGTTTATTGTTCCCAAAAAATGTTTCAGGAAATCATACTTCTGTCTCTGAACACAAACCAGAACTCAGCATGATGCAGACAATAACAGAGACAGGGTTTTTTGGCAACATGCAGGAGCAGTGCAAGTGTCAGGGCAGGCTGATTGCCTGGGCAGAGTATTTTCGAGAGCTCTAGGAGCATGCCTGGGAAATGGTTAGGATCACCTTTCAAAATCCCTTTCTTGTGCAGCTTGGAACTGCTAATTTAATGGCACACTGGAAATGCATCTCCAAGAAAACTCCAAGTGGGAAGGTGTCAAATTTGCCCCCACTAACCTGTCCATCTTTGTCATTGTCATGGACACATGCCTGCTTTGAAGATGCCAAACCATTCACCTGCTTATCAGGGTGTCATTTAAAATGTCTCTGCACAATCCAACCCATTTAACTGAAATTATTCTATAAAAGCCAAGTAAAATAGATAACCCCACTTATCCAGGCATCACTAGACCTTACCAACATTCCTAAAGGAGGTCAGCCAAAGTGTGATGAGCACTGTTTTACACATGGCAGCCAGGACAGTGGAGAGAGAACTCAGTTTCTTCATGAGGATGCTGGTGCCCTCTGTCATGACAAGAGTCAGGTGCTGTGAGGGCTCATTCTTTATTAACAGCATAACATGTGGAACAAGGGCAGTGTAATACAATGGCTCCTGTTTGTGCACCTTCTAGGCAGTCCCTTGGCACTAACTTGCCCAGCCTTTGTCCAGGAAAAGTAGCCCTAACTGCCATGATCTCTCAGCCCACAGGGAAATTGCCAAAGGCAGCCTACGTGTGAACAATTAAAAGCAAAAACCCCGCCAACCCTAGATCAACAAAACACAACCTAAAAATCATAGCCACAGATGAGGCACACTGAAGAATCCATCTGGTCATGCACAGTTGGCTGTTTAGTGATGTCAAACACAGCTTGGTTTCGTCTGTCCTAGGAGAGGCTGCTCTGCAAGTCTGTCATGAAGCTGTACCTCTTGAGTGGAGGTTTTGCTACTGTTCCTCCATCCTCATCCTCCTCTTTCACAGCACTGGAGCTGTGGCAGCGCAGAGAATGAGGGAAAGGTAGAAGGAAAGTCCAGCGTTAACTCACACTGGCAAACATTTTGATTGCTTTTGTGTATCACACTCTCCAAACACGTCTTTGAAATGGTTAAATGTTCGGAAGATGGCACTGCAGGAGCTGAAGAACCTGGAGCACTTTATGCACAGGACTTAATAGCAGCAGAATGACTCCTAAATCCAAGCAACCTCAATAGTTGGCCCAGGAAGCCAAGCTGAGTGTTGGATACTGCCAAACAGAATGTGCTGCCTTCCCCTCCCACCTCCTGAAACACAGATCATCTGGGTAGCAAACGATGCCAGGACAGCTAAACATCTCCTACTTGCATCACCCCTGCTACTCTAGACCCTCCTGGAGCTGCCAAAGCATGATGATGATTTAGTTGGAAAAGTGTTTTCAGCCCTCATAGACCAGACCTTTAACCTTGGATTTTGTGCATCTCTACCACTCCCATCTCCCCCTCTTGCACCCTGCCCCCAAACATTGCTTCTCTCTGAGTAACAGCAATTTTAACTGTCTGGCCTTAAAATGGTGGGAGGCTCTGGCCCTTTACTGAGCAGCAGCTTTTTCATGGGTGAGTGTGATTGCTCTTTGCTCATAATATATTCATTTGTTAAATTTCAGTTTGAATATGAGTAAATGCTGAAATAATTTTCTTGGATTTTAGTCACCAACATGAGGACAGGCATCCTGAAAGCTTGTTTATCCACCTTCCCTTTCCTCTCCCAGCACACTCTGCATTTCCTAAAATATCCTCCCGCTAGAGCTTTTGTCTTCACAGCCTTTGCAGCTCTTCTGCTGCCATTGTGTGAAAATAGGAGTGAGCCCTTTCTTTGTGGCCTGGCAGGATGAAGGGGTGGGATGGGTGTGGAGGCGTCTGTGCGTGCCAGAGAGTGAACAAGCATGAATAGGGCCAGCTGGCCCCTCTCGTGCCCGTCCTCCCATCATTTCCATCTGATACTGCCTGCTCATTGTAATTTTGCAGGCCACATTCACTAACACAAAGAGACTAGGGAGCAAGCAAATGAACAGATATTTAAAGGGAAAAAGCTTTATTTCTTATTTTCTTAGATCATGGTAGACTGCAAAACAACAGGGAAAAATGAGATCTACTTTGTTGTCCTTTTTTTTTTTTTTTTTTTGCCAGTCAAGCGTCTTCTTTTTTTTAATAATAAATCAAACAGAAGAAAAACAACCAGGAAATTGTTCTCACAAAAACATGCTTTTTAATAAAAAAAGAGAATAATGTTTATTGAGAGGGATTCTTTTCTGGATATGTACATTACTAATGCAGGAGGATTATGCTAACAGAAAACGCCAAACATCATGGATTGACTTCCAAAGTGTGGATAGTCCAAAGAGCAACGTCCTCAGAGCAAATAAGTCAACAGGAACAAGTGAACAGTGGTTTGGGTTTTTTTTTTTACAAGAAATTACCAGCCATTATGACTGAAGACCTGACACGTAATAACCTGCAGTGAGATGTACAGAAATCCGTAAGACCACACAGATTTTGCACAAGAAGGTAACTGTTTGTGTAAGACTTTCCTCCAGAAAATGGAAGCAGGTTCTAGACAGTTTTGGAAAAAGACAAAGAGAAAAAAAAAGGTGAAAAAAAGTTCAGGAAAATACTAACATTGGATATCCTCAGATCACAGTGAATGCCAGTCCTGCTGGGTCGAAATGCTGTCTGATACCTTTATCTTCACCACTTCTGCTTACCCTCAATCAATTGCTTTATCATCATGATGTAAGGAAAATTAATGTGAGCCTTCTCCTGCTATTGCCTTTTTGCTGCAGCTCTTTTCAACTTGCAGTTTACACAAAAAGTGCAAAATTCAACACACCCTCAGGTGAAAGACACATGCATCCTCCCAGCCAGAGCAGTACTAATCACAGCTCATCATTTCAATACTAAGTAATGCTGCACAGAACATCACACAAATACTGTCAGAGCAAACTCAGCAGCAGTAATTCTGGGGGAGGGAGAACACAGAGATCAATAACTGCCACCAGTTAAGTTTCCCACATGTTGGAGTGCTTTGAAGCAATTTCTCCCACTGACTGCACTCGGGATTTATTTTTTGTTCTTATCCAGAAACAATGTAGGCTACTGGGAAGAGGTAAGAGGTTGATTTTATGCAGCACTTCCCAGAAAAGCAGCAATATAAAAGTCAACATGGTATTTTTCTTTCAATTTTTACCTCTACTTAGTTTTCTTTTTAACAAATTTGTGACTCAGCTCAGTCTGGGTTGTGCACTCCTGACTGCCAGGCACAATCCCCTGTGAGGCTTTTTTCACCTCTTGATAACCCTTACAAACATTCCTTCTGTCTTAACTTTCACTTAAAGGTTAAAGCCTTTGTCTCACCCCAAAGCAGGCAGAGGATGTGGTTGCTAATAACCAGGTCTGGGGATGTGAGAAGGAGATCCTCTGCTCCCAGCATTTAGGTTAGCATGGTCCCAAAAGAATTGTTCACTTCTCAGAAGGAGGAACAGTTTCCATGGGCTAATCCACACAGTCAAAAGAAAAAATCCATGATTTCTCCATTTTATCCTCAGTGGGACACACATTTCTCTCTCAGTAGTGTGCTTTCTGCAGTATCTCCTGCTAAAATAAATGGTGGGTTCCCTAAGCAGTGATTTTTGCATCTTCAGGCTTTCTCCTGTTTCTCCAGCTTCCTTCTGTCATATAGATCATATTCCATAAACATTACCATGAGAGTACCATATAGTTTTCATGTTAATTTGAAAATTACTCCAGAGCTTCAGTAGATTTGCTGGCTTCTGAGCTTGAAGGAGTTTACATCTCCCTGTGGTTCACTACATCTGTGGGGTTTAGCTTCTGTAGCATTTAAGCTTTGACCTAAGGACAAGTGCAGAGGCCAAAAATCAACTCCTTACTCAGCTGAAGAGCTGCAGCTAGCAAGCCTGCCATGACTCATTTGTCAGCATGTAGCTCTGACAGGTTTGTTAGTGTGGGATAAGCTTCACCCCAACTGGACAGGCCTGAGTGATGGAGCAGACACAAAGGCTTTGGAGGACAGAGGTTTGTAAGAAGTCAAATATTTTGGTATTTTGGAAGGAGGAATTTGAGTAAAATTGACCTTAAATCTATGACCTATTTTCTTCTGGATTCTAGGAAGTTCTCCTTTTGACAGATTAAAAGCTGCAAAAGAATTATAATATTCTACAAACAGGTGAAAAGGGGCTAAGATTTGGGTGTTTTAATCTAGGCAACAATTAGCTCTAATTCTATGCATGGCAACAGCTATTGGCACTAAATAAGATAAAACAACAGAAACTGGTTTAAACTCTGGTTAAATGTGCTCAGAGAACTCCTGTAAATAGTCTAGACAGTAGTGGTTTAGTACCAATTTAGAATATCAGAGTCTATCTTGGTAAGAAATGCTACTGAGAAATTTGTTGACTCTGTGCTCCTTTAAAATTCAGGTAATTTTTAGGCCACATATTGAATTTGTTGCTCATGCTTTTATGAATGATAAAAACCAGATGGAACATGTTGTAGGAGTTGCAGGAATTGCCTTCTGCCTATTGAGGTGCCCACATCTAATATGCATCTATTACGTATAAACATTGCCTGGAGGCAAACATAAGAAGAGAACATGAAGCAAGGGTGTATAAAAGTCAGGATATTATTGAGTTAAAAATGGGAATTCATCATCCCACCTGATTTTACCTTAAGAACAGAGCCATCTAAGTTTCTCACAGAGAATTCTTACTCTTGTATGAATTTACTGCTTAGTGAGACTTTATCTATTTGACTGAAATTCCAACTGGAAAATACATTAGAAGTATTTAAATATTTCTAATAGCTTGCAAAGAGTTTGAAAGTTTTCAATCGTATTCAGTACCAAACTAAATTTTAAATTCCATCTGGGGAATAACAACATAATGTTTTAGATTATTCAAGTTAAACCAGTGCTAAAGAGATAAAATGGGAACTTTCAATTTCCTCCCCGTTAAAGGTGTTCTTAGTTCAGTGGAGACATATTCCTGATCACATCTTTTTCTTCTCAAAATGAAGGCTGTAATTAAAAAAGAAAACCAGAAAACCAGCATTGAAGCAAATTTATAAAGTTGAATATTATGGATTTGGACAAAATGACCTTCCAAAGTTAAAGAGAAGCTGAAATAGCCAATAATTGAAATGTCACAGGAGGAACTGGCTGCTGAGAAAAAGCAAATATTTAAAGTTGAGAAATATTTAACAAGTCACTGGATTAATTTCTCTGCCAAGTTCATCAGAGCCAAATATATTTCTATTTGATGTCAGGGACATCAGGTACAATCTGACTAACCTTATGGGCATAAAACAACCCTGGAGGCCTCTTTAGCCCAGAACAGTTTTAATGCAGAACATGCAGAATGCAGAACAGTTTAATGCAGAAAGAAATAATGTCATATATTGAACATATTTTTCAGTGAGGTAGATGTACCTTGGTATTGAAGACAAAGAATTGCATTTTATGAAAGAAAGTTATAATTGTATGAATAACTGCTTGTGCTTCCATCTTTTACTGCTTGCTCTGAAGGAGCTGCTGTTGCAGCAGAATCCAGCTCTTTTATTAGAAGCTAAATATGAGATACTCCTGTCACTTGACATACATAAGATTTATGTCCCTTCAGGGAGCAGTTTTGAGTTTTGCTCTTCTACTTCACTGGTTTCTCACCATCTTTACTCCATGGAAATATCATTGTGATTAGCCAACAATCACAAACTTTAATTAAATTGGGATTTCAAGGTGGTTCCTGCTTTGTTTTCTTGATCTCCAGCCTGATTGCACAAGTAGATACTTTCATGTTTGCAAAAGTAGATACTTTCATGTTTTCAGTCTACTGATTTGAACTGCAACAAATTGTGACCACTCATGTTCAAAAGGCTGGGTTTCTAGAGGGATGTAATTTCACTCGGAAAAAAAAAAAAAAAAAAAAAAAAAAAAAAGCCTGGGAACAGGTCTCCAGACAAGTCTGTCTAGGCATGCTTTGAAATGATTAAGAATTCCAGTTCCTCCTAATTCTTCCTACTGACACAGTGGGAATGAAGCTGCTCAATGGGAAGTGGCTAGAGCCCTGGTTGAGACAGATGGACAGATGGACAGCTCCTGCTCAGGGCTCAGCACCTCATCCCCATCCTCCTGAAGGAGCTGGAGCTCAGGGAGGCTGGTCAGTGAAGCAAGGGCTGCACCCCCCACCACTGACCAAGTCCCTGCATGGTCACTCCTTGGGGCTGCTGCCTGCTGGTGGTGCCACCACCCACACTGGGACAAGGGAAACCCTCAGCTGCTCTTCTTCTTGCAAATATCTGAAAGGTTCACCTTCAGTGCCTCTTTCACTGGAACAGCTTGTGGAATTAAGAGTTAGGCTGACTACTGCAAAACCTCAGCCATATATTTCAGTTCAGTCTCAATTTTACCTTTGTGTGCACTACTTTTAAAAAGAAGCATAAATATGCTATTAATAATACTAATGACAGTGTCTGTTCCAGCACAAGATTATTTGGATGTGTTTATGGTAGCCTATGATTTAATTTACACACAACTGAACTGGTGAGATTTACAACTGGCACAGTAGATCATCTCTATGTACATCTTTATTTGGAAAGTCCCTATATTATTGTTATATGGATAAAATTAATCTTTTAAAGGGCTACATAAAGCCCAGGCTAAGCTTGTTCATTAAGCACTCAACACATGATATTTTAGTGACTGAAAGGGGAAAAAAATAATTAAAACAATTTGTGTCAGTACTGTAGCATGTGACTGCATTGACAAGGTCACCATGCTAAACTGACATCATCCACACCACATGCAACTTCAAAAAATCCTCCAATATTTCCATGGTGATGCATGTAAAGTGTCAGACTACCAAGCATATTTTTCCTTTCTGCCTGTTTAATAAGCAATTTTGTTTTTAAGTTAGGACTTCAGTAGACTTTTAATTTTCAGGACAAAAAGCTTAAGTGTCCTGTTGAGCTTTTTTGGATACCTGTAAAAAACACCACTTTTCCCTCTATTACATATAAATTTTATTTCCTAAAGTACTCTCATTGACTCAGATAACCAGCAGTTTCTTTTGTAATTAGAAGCTTATTAGGTTGTTATTTACAGTGTAAGTGATCAATAGTTTTTACTCTGGATCAGACAGTGTCAAAGCCCTAATAATTGGTATTAAATGTAAGAGAGATACTGCAACCAAAGCAAACATTAGAAAATCTTCCACAAGTATACACTATACTGGGATTATTAAAATTCCTGATACTGGCTAAAATGTTTAATGTGCTGAATACAAATGATATTTTAAAGAAAGATTTGTGGATCAAAGATGGATTTAATAATCATAATGTTTAGGAATTTGTTTTGAAAGTATTTTTAATTGGATAATGTCAGACTTCTGAATTACAATGCTGTGTTCATTAGCATTTCAATAGGTTATACTATCAACTCCTTTTGACGTAAAAGAATTTGATTCATTTTAAAAATCATGAATCTCATGATCTTTTTTCTGCTGCCACTGGTTTTCAGTAATTTGATTATCTTCTACAAGAAGAGCAACAGGAACCACATGGGCTTTGCTGGTAATGATGGTCTATATATCTCTTCTCTGAAAGAAGCTCTGCTGCCTTTGAAAGTAATTTGCAGTTTCTTATCAACACAGAATTAAAAAGTAATATTGTCTAATTTGTTATGTTCAGTGGCACAGAGTATTGTAGAATTCTATCATGTGTAAATCGCTTTGGGACCTGGATTATGTGACCATAATCAAGAGTACATAAATGAATTTCAAAATTTATGAAAGTGTTTATTATTAGCCAAGAAAAATCTCAAAAGATGAACTTGTCCATAGATTTAATAGTCTCTTAGCAAGATGTGTATTTTGCACACTCAAACCTCAGTGCAGTTTATAAAATAATAATTTGTACTTTATAGTTGTATTGCAAATGACTGGTGTGGACATTTCAGAACAGGACAGGGCGTAATTGTATAAGTCTCCGAGTAAATCTGTACATTCAACATGATGAACTCCTTGCTTGCAGAAGTTATCTTCTATTTCAATAGGAACAAAAACTGATTACTGTTGATCACTTAGACATAACTGCTTGTAACAGTCAACAAGCCATCACAGTAAGGTATAAAGACAGCCCTTAGGAGAAATGCTGCCTATCTGATGACATTTAAAGCTTTAAAAAATTCCTTCTAGATACTGCAGGAAATCATCATGAGCCAGCACAGGCTGCCAATGCCACTGAGTGGAACCAAGCCATTAAATCATGTGTATTGGTAACATTGCCATCCAAACCATTAAATTAATTTATGGAGCTGGTCTTGCAAACAGTTCATCATGTTAGCAATGCCAAGGTCTGTGGTAGGATCTACCAGGGTGAGAAAAGCCAATCACATGGGTACACGTGCATGATGCTGCCTTGCAATTGGATCAACCATCCTTTTGTGTTGATTTTAGCAGTTCTAAGAAATAAAACACGGTTTAAATGATATCCTACTACCTCTTGTCCCTCTACAATGTTTTGATAAGAGAAGTAAGGCATGAAGTTCCTGTAGCTGTTTGATCTAACAATATCAGGTATGTATAAACAGATGATGATGTTTTAGCAGAGCAAATAAATTGTATGTCATTTTTTATTAAACAAAGAGTATAATAACTGGACTATATTATCACAATGGAAGCATAGAAGACCATAGACTGTACAGCTGAAACCCTGTAGCAATATTTGTTCCTCATATTTAAAGAAATGTATCTTTATCAAGCTTTCACAATGGCTGCATCTTGCTAATGTAAAGAATCGTCACTCTTGTTAAGGCTAGATGATTATAATTAAAAGATAAATGTACTGTTAGAAGGTTCTACGCCACACTCTATGAGAATTTAACAGAAAGACATACATTATACCTGTATGTGAATTATAATGGCTTCTCAGCAGGGAACGCAGAATCACTTACAGTACGTAAACATTTAAAGAGGAAAATGCTAACACACTGAAAGAGTTTAACATCAGTAGCGATTTATCAAATGAAGAAGTTTCATAAAGTCCACTCTCTGGGAGAACATTCACCATTAGACAAAAGCCTGGCATCCTTGATGGTCTGAAGTTCAATCAATTTGAAAACCAAAACCATTCAATGAGATAAACAAGATTTTAAGAAAACCATCATCTTCTTTCTCAGGTAAAAGCCAGAATTAAAATAATAATTATTAAAATAATCCAACCAGGTCGCTTTACAGGCAAATTTACACACTGTCTCTTTAAAACACAGCATGCCCAAAAGCCTTTTGGGTTTGGAATGTAGCACTGCACCAAGTATTTCACAAAGCCTCTAAATATCACAAGAAGCTTTTTTTAAAGAGAAAAAAAAATAAAATTCCAGCTGACTGAGACTGTTCTAGCAGGAGTGCCTCAGCTTTGCTCCCAGACCTGGAATTCCAGATAAACAACAGAGGACAGCAAACAGATTTTTTTTTTTTTTTTTTTGATTTTTTTTTTTAACACGTCCTTTTGTGATGCAGCTACAAGATGACTGATGAGGTTAGGGACAAAGAGAGTGAGAGTGCAAGTGCCATCAGGGTGAGCTGTGTGCTTAGATAGGAGCTGGTAGGAAGAGCCAGGGAATTCTCCGCGGATATGTGACTGGTGGAGACTCCCGCTGTGCTGTCCTTCCCCAGAGCGTTCTGCAAGACACAACACCTTCCTCGGTCACCATCACAATTATTTTCATTGCAAAGCATTTAAGTTCTACTTCATGAAATTCGTCTTTTGTTTGTCCATGTCCCACCCTCCACTGATACCTACATATCAATCTCATTAATTGAATGATAAAAAGGGCATTAAAATAGATGTTGCAATGACAGTATTTTGAAATTAGTTAACACCAGAACTGCACACCTCAAAAAAGAGAAGAATATTAAAAAATTCTTACTTTAGCAATGATTCCATGTGTAAAAGTACGGTATTTTTTTAAGGATCTGTGTTTATCATTCCAGTTAATTTTATAATAGCAAAAGCAGGACCCCTACAGAAACTGCACTTTCTGTACAGTCAACAGAATGAATTTGACAAGTTATTTCAGGATAACAATATATAAAATTTAATCCATGGGTGCAGATTATTAAGTAAGTACCTTTGCTAGGTGCAATGGTGTTTACTATGGCATCTGCCTAAACACGTACCATACATGTACTGAAATATAAAATCAGCAGAGGACACTTTGAGCCCAGCTCTGAACTTCTAAGTGAGATCATTCTTTAATGCATTACGATATCCAAACACAACAAAACTGACAAGACAAGTGTGAGATAGCCCATGATAATCTTGACTTGCAATGTCTTTTCTTATGGGGCGGCACCGGTGCTGTGAAGCATCCAAGATCCACACTTACCTCATTAAGACAGAGCTCTGTATCTACAGATTCATTGGATTTTCGCTTCTTCTGTGCCTATGAAAAAATACAGATTTTATTCCCTGTACAATTTATACTTCCAGCAGCACAAAGCACTTAGATAAATTTGCATCAGTTGTCATAATCCTATAATTTTGACAGCAATTTGCACATTATCAGCAAATAAACTCCAAATGTAACTGCATGTTTTCCAATAACATTCACATTCTCATTTGAATTTACAGCAAAATTTCCAACAGTCAACTAAGGGTACTTAGTAATTACAATGATGAGTGCCATCAGATGCAGAGAACATGTCATCTCTTTTATGGCCCCTTAAAAATGCTGCTGGACATTCATGAGAAGAAATGAAATATGACAGTTAATAATTACCATAGTACCACTGCATATTAACAAATAATCTATGATATACCTCAGTTTTAGGAAAATATACAACACAGGAGTATTTTATCCTTAATGATTCTTGCAATTTTCCCAACTATTATGATAAAAATATAAATATTATTTTAATATATGTCACAGTTGCCAGAGAATCTCTTCTACAAAGCTGCAAAATGAACACTGACTCAAGCAAGAAGCATTTCAGGTGACATCATCCAAAATGGAAGGAGCAGCCTGCACTCTGTCCAGCAGCAGGAGGTGTTTAATATTTCTATTCCTCAAGTGAATAAGTCTGGGCTGGGTGTTTTCTGCTTTTCTAGAAGGGCAGCACTAATCTCCAAGGTGTGGAAGGTGCACTCAATAAACAGTGCTATTGCTGACTTGAGCACTCCAGTGATTCTCAGTATCAATTCGTTCTTTGTACATCCCAGAAAAAAACCAAGCACCCTTTTATAGGAAGTAACTGTGCTAAAGTAAGCCAGTTCTTGTAAGAGAAGCCTTGGGATCACAAAACTACTGACTCCACTGGGCAGCTGTGGTGCTTCCACCTGGAAGTTTTGTTGGACCTGCAACTTATTTCCTGCAAAAAATGAAGATCGGAATCTCAGAGTGCTGCATTCATTTTGCACTGCAGAATCTCACTGGTTTAGGCAGTGATGGCCTGGACAAAAGCTGATGTGAGAAATGCTGAGCAGTCTGATTTTTATGCCCTCAAAAATTCAGTTCCACACTGCTATTTTATTTCATATCTGAGAGCCGCTGGTTCTGCCAACAGATACAAAATGGTCTTTGACCTAATTACTGATTTTAGAATTCAAATTAAAGAACTGAACTTCTTATTAGGAAACACATTCTCTGCTTTTGATGATACATGAACATGTTACAGACAACTGAAAAAGTTGTCTGTAAACAGTTGAGATTTAAGAGAAGGACAGCTTAGATACAGTAATAATAAATACTTGAATATATGTTGATAATTTTTTGTATATATGACAAAATAATAGCTCAATTTACTAATAAACACCCTCCGTAAAATTTCCTTCTTATATACCCTCTCTTCTAATTTGTACTATTAAAGTGGTTATGGTAAGCATAAATTTAAGTGTCTAAATAGAAAAATAAATGCCTAGAAGTAAATGTACAACACAAAGAAACATCACAGTGAATCATTTGTGCTCTGTTTGTAGTGGATAGGAAACTACTTTTAAAGACAATTTGGTATCTGTCAACTCCCAAATGGCTGGCTCCAAGGAGGCAGGTAAATTTAAATCCTGATTTTCTTAGGTCTGTAACACCCATACTACCTTGAATTGGAATGTGAGGCTTCAGATAAAGCCTCTGGATCAGAGGTTCAGATCCTGAAGGTGTTGGCTATAAGGATCATACAAGCCTCTTATTTCTTAGTTTGTTACTTATTGCTAACTTTTCTATTCCCACATGTGTTTGTTTATTTGAAACACTGCTTTGCTGCTTACACCTGCTGTGGATTGACAGCCCAGTGCTAACTACAGGTCTACACCTGGTAGCTGGTCTCAACACCAGAGTCAGAATTTATATGCCTTTTGTACTGTGTTTATCAAATGAGCAAAGAGAAAAACATCATTATTTTGCCGGTATGCAGTAAAGTCTTCCTTTACTTCATTCAGCCTGAAAACAATAGAGTGCAGCAGCTAAAACATATTTACCTTTGAGAACACTATTTTAAGGGGAAAATTGACAGCTAGGAAAAAAAATCACCATAAAAAAAAACCCCTTTTCAATCATTTTGATAAACATTGTCTAGTTTTCATTTGGAAGGTGACTCTTCTCTGCATCCATATACTTATTGTAGACATTGTAACATCAACAACACTTATTCACACCCATCCTCTATTAAAACGTCCTCCTCTCTTAGCACTGAAAAGCAATTTTAATAATCAGGCAGGCTTTTCCCTTATCAAACCAGAAAGGACAGTATCTTCTATTTAAAAATACAACAAAATGCAACCTTTTATTGGGAGGAAGACAAACAGAAAGAAAAAACTGTCATTCTGAGGAGGAGATGAGACATTGTATGCCAAGTTTCAAATTGGAAGAGTACCTTTTTAGTGTTGAGTTATAAACCTGTGAGAATGGGTTATAATGGAAATACTGGCATAGGCTGCACTACTGAAATACAACAGTGCACCACTAAATCACAAATAATGGGATAAAAAACCCAAACCTACATGTTGAAGAGAGTGCTTTAGTGAATGTCCTTTACTTACAACCAAAGAGGAAAAGTCTTCCTGCCCTGTCTGGGGCAGAAATAGCTCTACAACTAGCAGAGCTCTTTGTTTGTGCTACAGTGAGTAACACCTTATCAGAGATTAAAAAAAAAACAAAAAAAAAAAATCAGAGTTTAGAGGTTATGCTGATAGCCCTGGTGGAAATAGACCCAGACTGGGAGACGTGCATTTGAATTAAAGAGGATACCCTCTGCTGTCAGATATTTACTTTCTAACATCTTCCATTATCCTAAAAATTTAAACAAGAGAAATGAGTGTCCATCACGTACAGCTGCAGACAATTCTGGAATAACTGCACCATCAGTTAATTTGGGAATTGAGAGTTGTTCATTATGCAAGATGCCAAAGATTCACTGCCAATCCCATCTCAGGTATCCAGCTTGCCTACCAAACAGGCAAGAAGGTGTTTTCAAATGTTCTGGAAGTACCTAACTGCACAGGAGTAAGAGAGCATACACAAATGGCTAAGTTGTCTGTATTCAAATTTGTATTCTTTTAAAATTTTAATATAAAGCTGTTTATCTGGTGACAGAAAGATCTATGGGGATTCTATCATTAAATAAAAAAAAACAAGCAGGGCTGGGCTGATAAAAATAATGATTTTAAAAAACAGTGAAGGAAAATCTGCTTAAAATAAGCAGCTAAGAAAGAGTATGAGTTTTTTTCTACTGAGGAAAAATAGCATTTGCTAATGACTTACTTAACGACACACTGAGCTGTGACATATCTCAGTCTGTAAAACAAAGTTACATAAATGGGCTCACACTTACTCCAGCTTTGCAAGGAATTGCAATTCATTAATGTGAGCTACTCTGGCAAAGCTGCTTCCATACAGCCAACAGGCTTGACCTCACTGAAGCTTTTATGTTTTGTAAAAATGAATATCTCCTTTCCCAGAGAATCTCCTCACTGTAGCAGCACAAACAATAGATATTTAGAGATAACTATATTTAAGCACCTCCTGATGAGCTACAGTATCATGTCTGCTAGACACATGCAAGCCTTCTTTTGGTCTCAAAACCCTTTAGTTTTCAGTATCAGAACTAAAATGTTGGACTTGGTCAGGGGCTGGTAGAGTAACCAACAGCATGTCCAGAAAAAAAAAAAAAAATCTCATTATGAGAAGCAAAATTTTACTTCTTTCTTGCCTAGAAAGAGAGTTAAATCAGGATCAGCAGATGACCTCGTGATTTTCTGAAAAGAAAAAGGAATAGGGCTTATAGAGACATTTCTCCTTCAGAAGACTCTGCGGACCTCCATGTTTCCTTCTGATCCCAATGCATCCTAGATGAGTTTAATTGTATGTCCCTAATTAGTCTTCTCTTGCCCTGTACCTAATAATTATTGTAAGATCCTCCTAAAACAACTCCCTGCTTTCCATTCCCCCAAATCCCTCTGGATCCATCCTTTGCAGACACTACAGCCCTGAATTTATACCCAGAAATGCAATCTTGCAATTATGCATCCAGCTTTTGCAAATCCCAGCACTGCATGGTTAATAAAAGCATTAAACATTGCAGCAGTGTCTCACCAGGAGTCAGTTCACACACTTATGGCTTGTCACCCAGCAGTATTTTTATAAGTTCACTACAGCATCAATTTCTGCTACTCAAAGCAAGGAAAATCTCTGACTGGGGATGTCTCCCAATGGAGGTGAGCTTTAATGTGAGGGAGGGAAGGGAAGGAAAAGGATGTAAAGAGAGCTGAATGCATTGCTCTGAATGCAAACAGGCACAGAGTGAGCACCCAAATTCAGAACCCAGCCCCATTCTTTAGCTACCCACTTTGGCCTTTATGGAACGTATTGCTTGGACAGGAAGAGGCAATAGAAGCATCATTAGGACAGATATCTGCTAGGTAGGCTGTTATACAGCTGATTTTAATGAGTGAGCCCTTGTCCTCTCCTGAGATCCTGCTTAGTTATGCCCATATTAACAAGCCTTTCTGAAGAAGAGGGACAAATCTCCCAGAATGCATCCTTCAAATGACCACACTTCTAAAGTAGCTATTACAAATGAGTGTTTGTTCTTTTTGTTCTTCTCCTGTGTTGATTAGAGAGATTTACTATGCAACTAACCTGCTTTCCCCAACAGCAGGACACAAACAATAAGCAGAGAAATATACAGACTGTAAAAATGCAATCAGTTTAACTCTTGTGTGCTCACTACGTGGATGGTGCATCTATCACAACTGACAATAGTATTTTCTTATTAGCACAGGAGTACTCTGCCACACTGGAGTATAATTACTTTCAACAGGGAAGATAAGAAAAGTGTGGGTCAGAGACACAGGCTACTGAAATAAGGATCCAATTCAGCACGGGGTAATTCTGAAACCCACACCATGCAGCCAGAGTGCAGAGTTATTTAAGCTATAAAAACAAGCAGCTCTGCACTGTCCTATAACAAAGCAGCCAGCTCTTTTTTCTGCTTTGGTTTTTTTTTTTTTTTTTTCCTCTCTGCTGAATCAACCCCCAAGACACAAGCTCGGGGCATGAAATTATCAGTTGTCATTCTGCATAAAAGCACTACAGTTCTGTCATGACACTTTGTGGAGAGAAGAAAGTATCTTCTAGAAACAAGCATCATGAAGACATTACTGGCACTATGCTCCAGAGCTACATAGATAACACCCATCACAGAAAGAAGCAAATCACAAGATTTTCAGCTGAGACATTAAATAAACTAAGCATCCCCAAATATGCATTGGGAAAACACACACTGAGGGGATTTTACAGCATTCCCCTTATCCCTCAACATTAATAAATTCTTGCTGGATCTGAGGACTTAAACATGAGAAATGAGAAACAGAGAGCAACCTTAAAGCAGGGCAGGGCAACCTTAAAGTAGGTCCTTGTGCTAAAGCCAGCTTGGCAGCTCTGCACTCACCAAGGAGGGAGAACCACCCAGTCCCTCTGGCCAGGGCCAGGTGGGCTGGGAGCAGCATCTCCTTCCCAGACTGCAGAGGAACAACAACTCAAAACAACTCTGGTCTCACAGACACTGCAGACACTTGGGGCTACTGATAGATGCAGATGGAAACACACATGGCAGCAGACACCACTTCAGAATTCTAAGAAATGGGCAGAAGAGTTGATAAAGTCTGATATGGATAGAGGGAAAACTCCCTTCAGCTTCTTCAATTTGCAAATTGTTAGAAAATTTGATTGAAGGGGTAAGAATTGGAAGTAATCCTCCCAAAATGACCTGAAAACAGCGTGGAAGGAAGGAAAGATGACCTATATGATATTAATTATTGCTAGACCATTCCCAGATCCTTATGTTAATAAACATGAGACCTCATTAAGCTCCATCTCTCACTGCACTTATTTGGCTGGGATAACATGGCACAAAAATTGCCTAACAGCAATCTTAAAGGTTTTATAAAAAACAGATCCTATCAGAAACACCAAACTGATCAAACAGCTTACAAGGACCAGACACAGAGATCTTCAAATATTTATTTCAAGCAATTAGTTTCCCAGTGAGCACAGCACAAAATATGACACCCAGCCAAGACAACTGAGCTGACTTACCTTTCATGGCAGTACAGTAACTTGCTAACAATTTTGTTTTCATGTTCAGTCATTCATTTAGCTGAGTAAAATGAATTTCTATAGTCCCAGATTCTTCCTTCCTATTTTTAGGGGATATTATACAATTCTCCTAATATGGTCTTTTTATGGATTTGCTGCAAGCAAATATTTTTGCATTAAGAAAGGCAGAGGAGGAAAGAGAATGCTAAAAAGCAGAGACTGAAAAAGTTTTACTAGGTTAATATCTCAGCATCTCGGGCTGCCTAGGTTGTTGAGTTTTTTCTCTAGATATAAAACTGAACATCCACGTAATCCAAAGCTGAGTTGTTTTGGATTTTATCATTAAAACACATTTCTCAAGTGATTCACCGCAGAGATCAACCCAGTGCCATGGACAGCAGGTACAGGTAGCATCTGGCTGCTGCACACTGAACAGCACCTGAAGAAAAATAGCAGGAACACAAAGCCATTGCAATCCAAGTTAAAAGACGTATTCAGCTCTTAATTTAGAGGACAGGTAAGTAATTGAAGCACAAGAGATCCCACAACACTTCTCCAGCCTGGGGTGTGTGGCCTCACATGTCCAAAGACAGGAACAAAGTTGTTCAGCTTGGCAGCAGGGGAAGTTGCTGCCTCCTGGATTAGCCATGGTGCCCTCGAGTGTGGTGGGAAGAGCCCTGAGCAGCTGTCAGCCAGGGCTGCTGTGGGACCTCTTCCCTAGTGAGCCTTGGAAGAGGCACCGCACCCATGCCGGGCTCCTGCAGGGCAGCAACACCTCCAGGTGCTCCAGGGCAGGCAGAATTCCCTGTGCCTGCTGCTCACAGTCACACAGCAGGACAGAGTGCAGCCAGGACTCTGCTGAGGGAGCCTCCACAGCAAAAGCAGAGCTGCAGGGATGCTCAGCCTCATGAGACTCCCAGTTCAGAGCTATGGGAGGTGAAGGGATGGAACAAACAAGGTCAGGCTCTGCCTCTGTGCCCTGGCAGCAGGACCAGGGGTGCTGCTCTGTGGTTCTGCAGCTGGAAGGGAAGATCAGGCAAGCTTGCCTGAACAGCAATCTGAGCCTCAGCACAACAGGAAGCTTCCCTTTGTGCCATGCCAACCTTGAGCAGCCGGCATTATTGCTGTTTTTCTGAGCGCTGCCCTCACTCATTAATTTGAAAAAGGAAGGCAAGGGAACGACCATGAGCATCTGCCTTTTGTTAAGCGCCTCGAAATGTTCAGGACTTTCTATTAACAGCACGTGTATGCATGTGTGCACTGTGAGTACTGGCACGCTTACACAGAGACAAAAAACGCAGAAAGCCTTAAAAGGGTGAAAACACTTCAGGTAAAAAGTGACTCTTCCTGCAATTACAGAGAGGCAAAGGCTAATATAAACTAACTGTGAAGTAGCCTTGCATAAGAAGGTAAAAGAAACCAGTTATCTGAGCACCCACCCATGCCCTCCCTGCCTCTGTTTAGTTTGCACATTTCAAGCCCAGCGTATTAATTTCCACAGTTGTGTGATGGTGTACCCAAGTCCCACTAAATCATGGCATGATTCAGAGGGTAGTTCTTTTCTTTTAAAATAATCCACTCTTGAACAGCTGTGATTTGGATTAATTAGTGAATTTCGCATTTTGGCACAATCTGCTCTCCAGAAGTGCCACTGAAATAAAATTTTAAAGCATTCACTCCCTTCTCTAATCCTGTAGCTGAATTTTGCAGGTGCACAGATGCATCCTCAGAACTGGCAGGGCTGCAGTTGCAGTGAACTTGCTGCAGTACTTGTCTCAGTTCCTTTTTAGCACTGAAAATACCATTTACAATAAAAATATAGAAAACTTTTTTAAAAATAGTGGAATCAAATCTAGCAAGGTGAGTATTTAAAAAAAAACCCCAGGTTATAGTGCATTGTGGCTTTGATAGGCAGCTATTCCTCAAGAATTTAGCTAGAACCACACATATAACGTGAAAATTTTCACCCAAATAATTAATGTTTTAGATCTTTTTTAATATGAAATGTAAGACAACTTCAACTTTAAGCATAGCTGCTAGCAATGTCTATGACAACCTATTTTTATTTTCATTAAAATAAAAGCCTTTAGAAATCTGCAGAAAGGTGTTCAAATTCACTACTAGCATTCCTGTTTAATAATTCTCGAGGCATTTTAATTTCTTAAAAAAAAAGAAAAAGTGAATAAATATCATACAATTTGGATTATTGGCATTTTATTTTCTAAGAGAAGCATATTTTTCAACAGATTTAAGTCATGACTGAAAAAAAAAATCCAATTGGTCTCATCCACAGATATCCATTAGCTAAGCTAGTCCTTGGTTTGTCCTGTCAGCTTCCTAAATGTTATTAAAAGACCCCTGCAAAATGGATCTCAAAACTCAATACTTGTGAGAGACTTTGATGTAGCATCCAACATTCATTCTCCCCTTGCTGAAGTGAGTGAGGGAAAGAAAAATCACCCCTTCTCAGAAATACTATCAGTGAAACCCTGACAGTAATTCTCTTTAATGGGTTATCCTACAGTGGACCATACTTTAATGGATGGCATTAGAGTGGCCTTCCTCATATCCCTGATTTACACATGAATGATGCTCTTACCAACAGCCACACTGTAATTAATGAAGCTATTCAAAAAAGCACAGAAACTCTTCTAAGAGATCTCTGAAGAATCATGGCATTATTTGAAAGGTGCCTTATTTTTACTGCCCTGATCCCACAACATCAGCAGGAATTTCTCCACTTGCCAGGCAGTACCAACTGGAAATCAAAAGCAACTTCCTAATATCATCTGCATATATGGCCTGAAATTTGAGAAGTAAGAAGAAGTATGAAGGACTTTTTTCCATCACTGAAAAAAATTTCTTAAGAACTACGAATATCAGATGTTTACCAATTATAACCCTACTAAAACAAAACCGTGCCTATAATGACCAGATTATGCAAATGATTACCAGATAATGCAAAATTGTATTCACAGGACATAATCCTTCTTTGTTTCATCCCACAAGCTCTTCACAGAAGGACAGAAGGCTCAAATTTATGTTTACATTTAATAAACTGGAAAATAAAAACAGATGAATGCTAATAATGTCAGTAATGCAGATCAACATCACTTTGCATATATTTTGAAATGTTTCCATGCTAAACTGGAAGTAGCTTTAGAAGCTTAGTTTTGACTAGTCTGCCTACTTTTTGAAGAATTATATTGTGGTAGATTGGATAGTTCAGGGGATTATTAACGGGACATACAGACTTAAATTCCAAGGTAGCTTGTTTAATGTGACTCAGGTCAATACTGCCAACTATTCTGTAGTAGTTTTGAAATGAGGAGGTGGTTCTGAAGCACTTCTTCTCTAAACAAGACAGGTTCAATGCACAAAAGTGACACTAATTTGCACCTCAGGCAGTGCACTTCATCAGAGACTGAGAAATTAATGGGGTATAGGATTATAATGTCGCAAAGCACGCACGATGTTTTCCTATGCCCTTCACTTCCTTTTCTGTGAGATGAGCTGTTGTGTTAAAAAGGGACAGTCCCACTCTAGGCTCAGATTTTTCTAAATCTACTACAAACAGTACAAAAATCTTGAAGGTACCTTGTGCTACCGAATTTTAATATCCTTTGGTGGAACTCAAGAGAGAAAGATTATAAAATTTCACCTAGAAAAACATCTTAGGAGTGCTATCTGAAGAGAATCTTGATTGATGATGGTTGGCAGCAAATATTTCCCTGAGTGCATAATGGTTTTATTAATAGTTCTGGACTGAGCTGAAGCAAGTAGAAAACAGACCAAGTGAGGGGTGTTTTTTTTGTGATCTACCTACTCAGATGCATCTAATCCCTCACTAGCATCAGCTTTGTCTTCCTAGCAAGTTTCAGTGTCAATACACTGCTGTCAAATATCTACAGAGGAGGCATAAAAAAAAAAATACAACTGTGTGTGTGCCGACCATAGCAGCAGTCTGGCTTCTTGTGTTGCTCCTACCTACAGATCAGAGGGTGGAAAGTCACAAGGATGACAGCACTGCTAGAAACAAGGGATGGGTGTGATGCAGACAGTACCTACTGTATATCAACACATGCTATTGCGTATGGACACCAGTGCTGATACTGCACTATTGTCTGTCAGAAGTGAATTAAATGGGCTGAAGAGATGCCTTGTTCAGTGGCCAAGACAGGCTAAGCCTCTCCAGTGCTTGAGAGCAGCATCCTTAGGAGGGATTTGGGATATCACTGTGCTGCGGCCATTCAGTGGCTGCACGAGACATCCCACTGCTGAGGTGCTGTGCACAGCTGAATGGAGCTGCACTCCAGCAGGCTCTGCACAGAACAAAGGGCAGCAGGTGATGGACGAGGGCCTGCAGAGCACGTATGAGCAGATGTGTCTCGCTGCTGTGGAGATGATGTGGAGCTGAAGCTTTGCCAGTTGCTCTCTCTAAATGTCCATGAAACACCAGAGTCCAGTCCCCTGTTACAGGGACATAAGCCAGTCTGACTGGCATTTTAGGGGCTGTCCCTGTGACATGGACCAGTTCAGCTCACAGAGAGCAGAGCTCTCTCTCTCACTGAGGACACTTACCAAAGTGTCTGATACTAATTATAAAATGAGCCACCAGCCTGAAGGTGGAAAGCCTCTGCCTAATTAATTATTCCTAAGTATTCTCATTAAGCTGTTCTCTGGGTATAGACAGACTGTGTTTTTTATCTAAACCTGTTTAGTTGTGTCTAGAACAATCTGAATTTCTTCTCTGCATATACCCATGACTGAGTCCTTAGGAATAATCACAAAATCTTAATCAAAATTAACATGGGTTTGATGAGAGCAGGATTCTGCAAACAGCTGCAAGAATTTCTCGAAGTTCAAAACCACTATGAAAAAAGGGATAATTATTCTCCACTGCATTTGCATTTGGATTCTGAGACTGTATACAAGCAGCTAGGTCCCTGCAGGAACAGACCTCTAAATTTGCCCTGAGAACCAGACAATTGCAGTGTGTATGTGACTGAGGCGTGCAGAACAGCACTCCAACACAGAAATCATTACAGACCAGTCAAGATATAAGCAACTGTTAATGCACCACTTTTTCTGCCTTTGTAAAAACCATACTGGACACTGTTCATCAGAACAGTTCTGATCAAACCATCATTTTTTACATTTGTGCAGGTACAAATTTAGGAACAGGTTTTCACAGATTCTTGTAACTGCTTTGCTTTTGTCTGTGCACACCTGATTTATATGCCCATTTATCCAACTCTCTGCACAAATTAGGTACTTAGGGCTGCAGGTAGCTTTTTAGAGCCTGCCCGGTACATGTCTTACCTGCCACGCACGTAAAAAATTCAAATGCACACATTTCAAACCTGAGGATGAATTTAGAACATCCAAATATTTAGGGTCATGTGGTAACGTGTAGTAACTTGCCTTGAATCAGAGGTTTCTTGAGGCTTCTGAAAATGTCAATCTGGAAAACTATAGCACCATGTAATGCAGTATTTAATAAATTACTGCCTGAATACCTAATTCTGTTTTAAGAAAGACATGAGGGAGGATAATAACTCTTTAGGAAACATGCTGAGTGAACCTATGAAAAATACTCTAGGTTATGCACATCAGTCTGTTTACCCGTGACTCATAAAAAGAACTAAACATGCAGAAGGGCTTAACCTGAGGTGGGATTATTAGGCCAAGTTCACTGATTGGGAACAGGATTTGGTGTGAAACAGTCAGGCTCTCCTCCAGAGTACTGACTAAAATAAACATTTTGAACTCCTACTGATTTTGATGACAAGGAGCTGAAATGGGTGACAGCGTCTCAAGTTCTGGAACTCAACAGCAAATTGAAAGATACTGTAGAGGAGATGGTTTGATGCAACATAAAGATCTCTTATTCAGGTAAGATAGCTGATTTGGAGTCATGGGCATAAAAAGTAGGAGATAAAGGGTGTGATTTATTCCCAATATTTGATTACTAATGTATAGTGAAGACTGTAAGTAAAATGAGCAGACAGGGTAAACACCGAACAAAAATTTCTCTTCAGCTGTTTTGTTGTCATTAATTTTTTTTATTAAGAGTACAGATTAGCCAATTTGGTTAAAAGATTGTGTTTAATTTTCTGTCCTGTAAACTTGGGTTGATTTCTTGAACAATTATTGAATGCTATGGAAAAGGTTCCAAATTTTAGCTCTTCAATATTGTAGTATTTTTGCAGCTATGCTGCCTCGTCAGCAACTTATGGGTTGGAATGATTACTTATTATTGCATTCTGATTTCCACTGGGCTTTTCTATATTTCATTTACTGCTGGCAACACAGAAGAAACTATTCCTAAAAAGTATTCTTTATTATTCCTGAAATGATTTTGATCATATCTGCCACATGGCAACTGAGAGTCTGGGTAGTTTATTTTTTAAGAATGTTAAGTCTCTGGGTTACACAGAAATATCAAAGAATGGTGTGCATACATGTAAGGGGTAATGGATAATTACAATGTACACTTAAGGATAATTGCAATACACACAACTGTGGAGTTATTCCCTTTTTACAAGTGTATAAACAAAAGCAGAATTTGATTAGGTCGTGTGATTGCCTCTTTAAAATCAAATTACTTTATATGCATAAACATACTTCAGGTACTTGGGTTTGCTGTTGGCAGAGGAAGGCAACGCATCCTCTCTAATCAAGGATAAGGAAACAGGGTTGATTCAGACATTTTACCCAAATCAAAATGCAGACTTACTCCAATTTCAGTTGCAGCCCAGTACAGCCACAACCCCCCTCTGCCCTTCTCCACTGTGCTTTCTAGGGCAGCCCAGCCAGTGATGGCACGGTGACTACTCCAGTACCATACAGGCCCAACACCCTTCCAGCTCAGCCTGGTGTAGATTTTGGTGGGTTTTTTTCCCCGAATCTGCATTTAGCCATTAAATCATGACAGGGAATACAGAAAAATAACATAAATAAATTTCATAGCAGATTAAGTCTATGAGGCAGTTGAGCGTCCAAACATTACAGAATGGATCTGCAAGAAGAAAGGACAAAACAACCCAAACCACAAGGAAAGAAAACAAACAAACAAAAACCGCACAAAAGGAAAAACAGCAAAACAAACAAACAAACCAAACAAAAACAGACAGGAAAAGGATCTAATGAAGACTAATGGCTAACTGGAAGTGATGTTTTAGATGTGGATATGCCAGTGAGCATAAGACCATGAACCCTAATTGATACTTTTCTCTAGGATTAGACTAAATATGGTCAACCACTTGTCCCAAAAAAGGTTTGCTGTGCTCTAGGAAATAGATAGCTCATCTATGGAAACAACGTGCTGATAATTAAGATAGTGTCCAGTAGTGTCTGCAAGACTTTAAGAGCCACCAAGGGTGACAGTAAATGAGAAAATTATAGCACAATGTGAATGTAGTTCCCATCAGTGAGCTCTTCTCTACCCACTCATATACCCAAGGAGTCACAGAAATCTCAGGGAACAACACTTTTGGGAAAAGATTCGGGCAGGCAGCCCCACACCCCTACTCTAGGATCTAGGAACATTTCTCTGACCTCTGGGGATTTCAGGAACATAACCAGAGACAAGGCAAAGCCCTGCACCAGGACTGTGCACAACTCATCAGGTCCATCTCTGTTAGTGAGCATTTTCCTCCAGGGAACGAGGAGATTGTACAACGAATTGCTGCCCTGCTCCCCTAAACTCTCACCCCATTGCACCATCCCCCTCCAGGAGAGAGAGGGCAGGTAATTCATAAACTCTATGCATCTGTGACTAAAATGCTCCACTATCCAGAAATTTTCAGCCTCCACAGTCATTTGTACTAAGCCATCATACTACAAAACAAAATTGTCAATACCACTTCAATAAAAGTGTTTAAAAGTACATTTCAATTATAGAAGTCTTGTGAAATCCTTACCTAGGAGAGAACAGTTCTTTGCAAAAATGGCAGAACTGATTAAGATTTTATTTGTTAAATTTTGATCTATTTTGGCAACTGCTGAGCTATTTTCATACCTTAGCAAGAAACATTTCTCTACTGACAACTGTATTAATTATCTCATATATTTATATCTGATAAAGCCTTTTACTTTGTTTTTCCTCATGAATCTTTGTGGATATATTTTTTTTGAGGATAACCTAATGCATTAACATAGTTTAAATTAGTAAAGTAGTTACTGTTTCTGAAGCACTCAAACACACTATGTGGTTTTCAGAACAAATAGAGGCTGTAAGGTGATACTGCAATGAAGTTAACAGCAATTAACTGGGTTTTTAAGGCCAAGACTACCTTTTCATTATGAATTTCTGGAATAACTAGTATAATGGGATTTTGGTGTATAATACAGACTCCTTAAAAGCTAATCCTGTTAAAAAAAAAAAAAAGTATTCAAGATTTCAAGGCTTCTGCTCTTGATTGTAAGGCTTCTACTGTTGATTTCTGTTCCATTACAAACCTGGTGGAAATATCACTTTTGCCTACTCTTGCTTGGGAACAGGGTCAGCCTGCTGGCATAACCAGAGCTTCGTTCACTCCAGCAAGTACAGATGGGAGCAGAGCCATGACTAAACCCTAATATTTGCTAATAGCAAACAATATGTCTTAAACAAAGCACTTTGTCAGGTCCCATAAAGACACAATATATTCTGAACTCTACTTCCAAAGACAATATGATTAAACATGTACCATCACAATGCAATGACCTAGAATTTTTATTGGTAGTAGTTATGCCTTAAAATTAATTTATAATACTGTACTCCTTTTTATGGCTGTTTTTTTGCAGACTATAGTGAGCTATCGGTTTTAAAAGGGAAATACATGATGGACTAGGTGTTTGATTGAGAACTAGAGTTGGCTGACATTAGGAATACCTTCAATATGATGAAGAACCACATAAAGTAATAACAAGGACTATGAATAGCTTGATTTGGCTTATCTGATGTGATCCAATTTTATGCTTCTGGTTTATTCTAGCACTTTGTATTTCTGTTGTATTCTTCTAAGAGGATACTCATGTGAAACACAGAAACAACTGTAGCTTAGGGGAACACTGCAAATGCAAATCTGCTTTTAGTAGCAATAATTTGTAAAATTCTTTCTGAGGATAAAAACTATAATCTGTCAAAAAAAATTTCAATTTTCTGTAAAAGTGTGTAGTACAGTTTCATAAAGCTGCATTTTTTTAAGTCGTTAAATTGGTTTTTAGTAACCTCATACTCATTTTCAATTGAACAATTATTAAACTATAAAACAAAATTGCACAATTCCTAAAACTGTAGTCTGGAGTTTTACAGTCTGCTATAAAGTGCTGTATTATTATAATACACTAAAGACGCTCAGACTATTAAAACTTTTTTTTTAAATGAACCATAAAATATTTTATCATTGATGAAATAATTCTGAAGTATTATGCTCTTCAGCAGTATACATGCACAATATTTTGGTCTCATGAAAAGCATGCTAATCAAAAAAACACAATTTAAACTGTAATTCTAATATGCAACATAAACCATGTCACTGTCTTTCAGGAACAGGAGTTTATTACACCCAACTTCAAGCACTAAAAATCAGAGTGTTGATCATTAAATATAAGGTCCAGTCTTACAGAGAGATCTCCATGCCAAAGAGACTGAGTGTTAAGCACTGGTGATAACAACAGAGATGTGATTCTTCCTGTTGTAAAGTTTTAGCCTTTATTTCACTCCACAAATCATAACTGATCTTGTAAGGGGGCCTGATGTTCAACTCAGAAGTTCAACCAAGCCTGGTAAATGAGAACATTTTTTTCCTGACTGCTGATGTCTCATAGCAGCACTGACAGTGATATGATGTGTCTGAGCTATTGGGTTTGATCCATGGCTACATCCTCACACTGTTCCTCTCTGTTCAAAAGGGAGGCAAAGGACTCCCTGCACTTAGACATTGATCAGCTGTATGAATCACATCTTTAACTTCAGCAGGATTTTAACAAACTTGAAAACAACCTATCTTGTGTGGTCCTGAAACTCTGGCAAAGAAGGTGAAAAGCTCAGTCTTGCTCGGAGTGGGAGCACCCACACGACCATACCAGGAACACACGCAGGTGTACGGGCACATTCCCTGCAAACCAGCCTGTGGCACTGGGATCCACTGTCTGCACAGCAAGGCAGCTGGGCTGGGGCTGCTTTCCTGCCAGAGAACACCAGGATTTCCACACAGATTGAAAACCCCAACATGTCTCCATGATGGTCCCCTCACCTCCTCTGGATCTTGCAGGAGTCATGCAGTAAATGACTACAGTCTCACGGAATTGTACATCCACACTTTCTCAGGACCCACTCCAGCATGGTGCTGAAGAAAACAAGGATCAACCTTGTTGAAACCAGTGTCAATGAAATCAATGGACAAAGCAGTATCTGCTGTGGCCAAACAGAATTTCATTTAGTGCTCCCCAAATCAGAAGTGTAAGACTAGAGATGAAACTTTAAGTTAGTCCTGGCTGTCAGATCTTAATCTGTATACACAAAGCACTCAAGACGTCTTCAGGTAAAAGGGACTTGCCACTAAAGCAAATTAAAGACACTGCTTTTTGAGCAGAAAAGCTGCCAATAAGTGTTCTCTAAATCACTTGTAACAGCAGGCTCTCCCCATTATGCCAGCTAATCCTGGAAATACAGGAGGTAGATTTCAATCTTTTCATAGAAAACATTAAGTCTTTCTTTTTTTCTCTTTTCTTTTGGTTCTGGCACAGCATTGAGAGTTTCATATTGTTGTCCATCTTTTGCCCCAGACTGTATCTTTCTGTGTAGTTGGAATGCCCAAAGGAAGAGGTCCAAGCAAGACTTTGCCAAGGGATGGAGCAGGCAGGGCATTGGACAAATCAGTGCTTGTATGTCACAAAAAGTTCAAGGGCTGTGTGAGGGATGGGGGAAAGAGGGTGCCAGGTGTATGGGTGAGTTAACAATGGTGCTCAGGGGATAAAACAAGCTTTGTCTCTACCCCAGTGCTCCATCTCAGCAGTTGTGCCATTCCCTCACCTACACACAGCCTGTGCTTCCTGCTTATGTTCACCCCACCACCCAATTATCAGCCCCTGGAGATCCACACCTGCTGTGTCCTGATCCTCAGACTGCTACACTGGAGCTTTTAACCCTCTCCAAACATCTCCATAATGCTTTGGAATAATGGTATTTAGCACCTGGGAAGCAACATTAAGCAGTTATAGAGGGTACTTAACCCAGCAGATTAGCAGCTCCCTGCACAGTGCTGAAGGCCTGCACAGACAGATCTACATGGCAAAAGCAGAGTCATTTTCAGTCTCAGTCACGTTTAAATCCTGCTCTGCTCAGAGTAATGCAATCCTTCTCTCCTGTTTTTGTCCTAGGATTCACCATTATAAATATTTTTTTTTTAAATCACAAGTATTACGTGAATTACGTGGAAGAGCAGCTTGTATTATCACCCACATCTGCTATAAACACTCACTAATCTTACGTGCAAATAGAAAGAATTGATATATTTAAGTATCCAGATTTCTCTGTTCCCCACAAAATATTTGATATTTTCAATTTCAATCTCATACTTTTTAAATTTTGCTGCTGAGAGCACAACAATTTTACATACTGGACTCGTCTTCAGTCCAAAGGGTCATGTATCTCAATTATATCTGTCCATTGCTACATTCTTCAAAAGCATAAAAACCTTAATTTCTCTTTGAATGCTGAACACCCAAGGCAAGAGCAAGACATAATAAATATGGGAAAACAAAGTATGGAGCTAGCTAGCAAGACTTTGATGCATACATTTACTTAAATGTCCTTAACCATCTTGACTTCTACAATTTTTGTCTTTTGCAAAACATCCTTTAAAATATTATAGAAAACCCAGTGTGGAAGTCTGAGTTTTTTATCTATCTCTGCAATGACCCAGGAACAACTGGTCTAATCTATCATTTGAGGTTCATTTCATTATCATCCTTCAGGTCTATCCATCTCTCCTAAATGCAAAGACAGCTTTTTTTTGAAGAATACATGGTGTGAGTACACATCCAAACTCATTCTTTTGTCCCTTTCAAATAATCTAACATGATGGTTCAGGCAGTGGGGGTAGAACATGAGACTGGAAGACTAGAACCATTTTTTGACTGGCATACTGAATGCAAGTTATGACTGAAAATGAAGGATTAACATATATGTCAGTTAAATAGAAAACATCAGAGTGAAACCACCAGAAAAAAGATAGGGTTGGCAATTACTTAATAAAATCTGCCTGTGTAAGGAACATGCTGTTGGGATTCATCTTCTTTTTTGTTCACAATACTTTATGTTATTTTTATATGGTGCTGAGGATTCTTTGCAAGATGTCAAGCACTTCAAATATACTTAAATTTAGCATTTCATATAAACCTAACTACTATTTACTTTGTTTAGCAAATTCTGTTAGAAGTCAGGTTCGTAAAAAGAGTTTAGAGGATTCTTGAATAAATGAAGCATCTTCCTGGCAAAGATAGAATGCTGATCTAATTGAGGGACAGAAAAAGAGAGTATCTTACAAAATCTGTGCATAAGTAAACATAAAATAAGCAGATATCAGAAATAAATATTTTGCTGTATCAACCTGAAATAAGACAATACCCCATAATAGGATAAATTGCAAATTCTCATAGCAATGATAAGTTCAAATGAAGAACAACTTCTAAACAGCATCACTAAAATAAATATTATTTTAAAGTCCAAATCTTCAACATGTTTTTTAGGTAAACACTGAGTACAGGTAAACAAAAAATATCTCATATTTTCTTCAAGCATTCACCACCTTTCTGATTCCCAGGTTTGCTTGTGCAGGTGAACATGACACAGCAACAAAACCATGGGTGCACTCCTGCTCTTCATATGACCATTCTGAACAAGTCAGAAAGAAATGTATCAAAAATTGCTCAGTTGGTGGTGCTCTTGGCAGATTGGGTTAGTGCCCTGTATTTTACAGCCCCAGGAGGTTGGTATTTGCTCATTTCTGTGGCATATTATACTAATCAATCACTTCCTGCTCCTTCTTCCCTTGCTGTATTTCTTTCAATGGCAATTTATAATAATCAATCACTTCCTGCTCTTTCTTCCTTACGTATTTTTAAGCCCACTAACTAGAATATGCAGCCCTGTTGCATCTCAATGACCACTTCCTTAGCCCTCCTCTGCCACTGTCTTTTTGTGCTGAGACTGATGCTTGCAATTTGACTTTTCACAGCGTTCAGGCGATATTGCCTTTTAGAAACCTTTCAGCTCAGCTGCTAAGCATATAAAAAAGCTTTTGGCTGCACTGGTTCATATTTTGAAAACACTACAAAGGTATGTTTTCATGGGGGAGAGGCTTGGAATGAATACCCTTCTCCAAGTGCAATATGAATACCAATTCTTTTATAAAATTTGCATTAGGGTTTAAGTCTCACATGCAAAGTGGCACCATACTGTCCAAAAAACATCGGTTTCTTTTTAAGAAATTGTGGGCTTGTTTTGGCTCTGTTTGCAAGTTACTTTTTGAAAAACGCATTAAAATATTAGAGCTTTGTTCTTTCTGTTTCAGTTCTGACAGAAGGACGTGGTAGGCACAGAATACTGTGCTTCAATATTCTTCAATATTCAAAAACTGCTTGGTTCACATAACTTCAGTGACATTTTAGTGCAGACTTTATCTACAGTTTCTGCCAAACACCAGAGATCATTTATTTAAAGGAACCTATTTTCCCTACTAATCTTTATTTCTTGTGCCAAGTACATCAGGGGGTACACTTGAAGTCATAGCACAGCTTTAAACCAGAGCTGACAAACTCATGTGGGATGTGACTTCAAAATGCCACAGTAACAGGAGGAAGGACAGGGAAGAATTTAAGTCATTTTCAAAACACAGGAACATCTATTCAGGCTTAAGGAACATTTGCAATTTCAAGTGAATCCAATGGGATTTGTGATCACTTGCCATTTCTTCAGTTCTTTATTTATTATGTGTACTTTGGTAGCATCTGGAGGCCTTACTCTACAGGGGGCTGTACAAACACTGAAGAAAAAAGTGATCTCTCCCATAACACAACTTTTTAATATAACATGAAGTGACTCAGTATTATCCCATCAAGGTCTTGTTCTAAATGTGAGATATTCCAAGTTTCAGGTTTAAAAGGCTGCGTTTCTTTCAGCATATTCTATATGGTTAAATGACTATTGCAAATAGCCTCCAACTGTCTCTCTTATCAATAACTTACAAAGCTTAAATAGTAATGAATGCACAGATGAGAAAAAACAGAATTAAAACAGAAGGACCTAAACTCAGCACCATCTATCATTAACCCCCTGTAGTTTGTAACTCTGTAATGTCCCTCACGCTGATGCAGATAAAATTTTCCAGTGAAAAATACATGCAGGAACTGGAAAAGGATGAAGGAGAGAGAGCGGCGCAGGAAAAATTAGGAAGCAAAACATACTTCTCAGAAATAAAATATTTCTGGTTCAGTGGACATGGAACCATTCAATATTAAGAAAACAAAGTGATTTTTTTTTTTTACAGGAAGTGAAAAATCAATGCTTTAACAGTGAAATCCAAAAAGACAGAAAAAATTCTCTTAATACCAGCTGAGACCTTAAAGCTTGGACACTTATATTTGTGTCACATAGCAATTTTCCTTCTGTAAAGACAAAAATAAACAGGACAAGCTGATCTATCCCTGCTTGACCTAATTTTGTATTTAAACCACCAGAAATTTTTACAGCCCAATTCCAATCTGGCCTAAGGATGTTTTAATTTTACATCTCCTACTACTCTCTTCCTGCCTTGATTTTGCTGTCTTCTCCTGCTCAAGTCCTTCAATCTTTCAAAGGGCTGCAAAAACCATCTTCAGCAAGTGGTGAGCCTCTAAATCCAGAATCAATGATCTACTATCAGTGGTCTAATTTAAGTGTCTAAGAAAATCACTACAGCCATTGGCCAAAATCACAACATGACCTCGACCTCAGTTTAGGAGAGCGCCTGGTTCAACATAGTTTCATCTTTGTCCACCTTCTTCAATGTGTAGCTTGCAGCACCATATATTCTATAATATCCAGGACTACTTAGCCAAAAAACCTTCTTGAGTTTAATGCCAATAATATAAGAAAGAAGGCAGCAGGATATGCTAGCTCACATTAAGGGTTCCCTCTGAATTAGGAGTACTCAAGGGATTAATTTAATCTGACATATCCTGGCAGGATTTGGAGAGTGCCACATTCATATTCAAACCTGTGATAAGAAATTAAATACCATCCCTTGTTCCTGAGTCAGCGAGGCAATAAAGTCCACTTTGAGATATGCAAGTTCCTGATTTAAAATAAGAGTGTCTGACAGCTCACAACATATGCAGCTTGTAACTACACCATGGGAATAAACAGATATTCCAGTTTAGGCAGGCATCTAGTTAGGCAGTGCGAGACTCCTTGACAGGTATCTATGAAAAGCTTTCATTTATGCACAACAAGAAGTACAAAACTCTCTTACCTGCAGGTTTGCACATGCTGGTGAATCATTGTGGGAGGGTATTTCGTTGTTGGTGGTCTCTGACCCTGTGTTTTTAAGTCTGGAAGCTGTCGTAGTTGTGGCTGTAGTGGTCTGTACTGGAAGGATTGGCTGCCAGACATTCACATCAGTGCCATTGCCAAAGGCCTGAATTGCATTTTCTGTGAAAATAAATTACAGGCAATTTTCTATTTCTAAAAAAAAAAAAAAAAAAGGCAAAAAGCAGAACTGAGTTGTTTTTTATTGCCGTCATTATTATTATTATTACATTTTAAATGTGTATTTGTAGAAACTCAATTTTATGCTGAAAAATGTGTCTTATTTTTGAACCTATCAGAAATGAACGGAAAATCTGGGGTCACGTAATCATTTGGTGCAGCCTCTTCTTTGTAATGTTTATAGTAATTCTTGACAGAAGCTTTAGGACTTACCATAATCATATTTGCTACCATCCAAAAGACTCAAAAAATTTGCTTTCAAGATTTTAAAAAAAGTTTGAATGTCATGTCCTAATTCAGGCAGGTGAAGTTACAGAGCAAACTAAAAACAGAGAACAGGATAAATATTTATTTCCACATCTTGTTGTAGTAAAACTAATATACCTATAACTACAAAATAGTTTAACTACGGCAATCTTTTCCTTACCATTTTCAATCAAAATCTGCATAATTGGGTAAGGGAAACATGGTTAAACTAAAACTTTAGAATATAAAAGTTAAAAAGCTTATCACAGTTTCACAGGATTAAAGAGTGTGTTTATAGCAAGAGTAAATTGGTTGGAGGTTTTTTATAAACAAATAGAAAAACAGTTCTTAATCAGGTCTTTGGGGATTCAACAAGGATTTGGGGATTTCTTATTTCAAATTCTTTGTACAAGAAATCAAACAATTTCACTGGAGACTAATATGTGGAAGTTATTAACACTTCTTCTCAGTGCCATTCCTTGCCTTACAAAATAATTTACATGTAATTTTCTTCAGAAAAGATGTATTTTATTCTGGTATTAGTTCTCAGAACTTCAAGATGCAAAGAGAAGAACTTGCAAAAAGCACCAGAATGAGCTGCATTAATGGAGACAAAGTGGGAAGAGGGATATGGTAAGTTTTCTTGTGTTTCCCTGAATAAGGCAATATAAAAAGCAGTATTTCCTAAAACCACAGTAACTCTTTGTTTCCACTGTTGCAAGAATGGTCACAGAAATACCTGCAATCCTTCCAGTTTTCAAAGTAACAAGAGGCCTTTACAATTAAGTCTTCAATTATTTCATACAATCATACTTGATGATCCTTGTGAGTCCCTTCCAACTTGAGATACTCTATGAGTCTATGACAGAATCACAGAATTGTTTGGGTTGAAGGAACCTTTCAAGGTCTTCCAGTCCAACCCCCTTGCAATGAGCAACTTCAACTAGATCATTGTTGTAAATGCCCTAAATAACAGGTTTATTTTCTGTTTTGAAGGGGGAATATACTGAAAAACAGACTAGCAAGAAATTCCTAGTTTCTTCCTACCATGGAAAATGAAATTTTTGTGTTGTATAAAAGAAGTGGGAAGGATTTTAATGACATTTTCTCCTGGCAGTGGAAGGTTCACTAATGAAATTTTTTTTTTTTTAATTCCTATTCTATGTGAAAGACAAAACTTTGTAGAAAATCCTGAAACACCTTTAATTTCTTCCTGAAGAAGACATTATCATGCAGCTAGGATGATATAATTTGTCTCCCAGTAACCTCCAATGTCTTTGATCTGTCTTCATTAATGCTTTTGTACTGATGGCAAAAGAAAGGACAAGGAATCACTCTGTCTTTATGTTCTAAAAGGAACCTGCAACACTTTAGAAATTAATACATTCACAAATGAATAAAATCTGAGGTACTGCAATAGATATAAATGGCAACTGCCATTAGGCTTGAAGAAGGTCTGATGGCATATTGTTAAATTTTACCCCTCGTAAAGTTTGAACTCTTTTCTCTTTTTCTTTTGTTAAATGATTTTGAGTAATTGATTCCTTCTTCCAAAGCTTAATAAATAGTGTATCACAGAGCAACTCAGGTTTTTGTGTACAGACCTCCTTGTGCCTTCACTGCAATGCTGCCTCTTGAGAAGCTACCAATAGGGATTTTCAGACCCTCTAGTAAAATTCTGAGCCCTGCCCTAGCATCAGCTCAAGTCTGTAGGGTTGGATGGGCCAGTGGATCACTGAGCTCATTTATTGTTTTGGAGAGAAGCAATGATGTCTGCTTCTTTGCATAAGCTGATGAAATATGACGTTTAAAACCACTTTTACCCTCAAAACTCCTGTTGGAAGCCTATTTTAGACTGATGGTTAAAAATTTTCCCATTTTAAGCTTAAATATGTATGGCAAATATCTTCCTTTTTGATCTTATGCCAATATTGTCCTGAGGTGAAGTAATCCCTTCCCCTCCCTGGGCTTGCCCAGCTAATGCAATTTCAGAGGAGAATCACATATTCTTTCAACTCCTGTTCTGCTAGACTAGGGAAGCCAAACTCTTTTGGTCTCCTCATTTATCTGAAATTAAAACTCTGATGCACACTCCACATCATCCAATTATGCTGCTCCAGGCAGACAGGAAATTTGAAAAGAGAACCTGCCAAAATTGACTCCACTGAGCCATTCTGAAATTTATAATAGTCCCTAATTTGGAAGTGAGTCCGACAGAAAAAAAAAATCAATAATTTAACAAAATCTTTACAATAGTTACTATCCAGGCTTGTGTTAAAACCAGGCATCTGAGATCCAATATCCGAAAAAAATGAGGTTGGCTGTAAATTGCAAGCACAATCCAATTTATACTTACTTACGGCAAATCCTTCATATCCTAAACTACATGTCTTTTTTATATGAAGTTCTTAAATTATACAGAAACCCCTCAGGTGCTGCAATTCTATGGTAAAGATGCTGCCTGACTGTTAGCTCCAAATATGACCTGTGGTGTAAACATATTTCAATATCATACAACTCTGGGTTTTGTTTTATTTTTCCAAGAGCTTCTCATGTTTGTAATCTTGGCCATAAACCACAGTATCAGGCATATTTGCTCATTCTTTCAATTTTTACACCTACAACAGAGCCCTGCTCAACAACGTACAGAGTGATGGCCTCAATGTGTCGTAACACACTTAAGCAGTAAAGCAATTCCAGAAAACACTCTACAACACATTAAAAGACACCTAAAAGACATCTACAAGACATTAAAGACACCTAATTTTGTACTCACTAAGGCATATGTTGTCCTGGAAGAAATTCAGAAATTTCTTGCATTCCTCTTCGTCGTTGCCACTGTTGCTGCAGTCGCACCACGGTGCCACGCTGAGGCTGCTGGAGTCGATGTAGTTTGGTGTCATCACGGTGCCTGTCACCAGAGAGAAGCACAGCACTGTCAACAACCTTTGCACTGGAACATTCCTTCCACCCTAAGAGGGCAAACAGCCCTTGGGAAGTCATGCATTCGGGGCTGGGTTTACAACACAGACCCACAGCAGGGCTCCGAGCTGCAGATTTGGCAGCTCCTGGCTCCTCTCAGCCTCTGACACCCAGCCCTGTGCTGTATTTCACACCCTCTGCGGTTTGAATGCAATCATTTAGGGACTGTAATGCCACTCACACATTGAAGACACATTTCTTCCCTCCAAAAAGGAGTCCCACTGTGAGCTGCATCAGCAGAACTGACAGGAAGAAAACCATGGCAGAGGGAGGGATGGGTTGGGACAAGATGAGCTCCTCTTTGAAGGGCTTTGCTGCCAAATCAAACACACGTGGACTGTGTCCTTAGAGCTGCACTTAAAAATCCTTTAGGATTATCCTTCCCCGCTTGTGTTTTTTCTCATTTTAATTCTAGCTGCAAATAAATGGCTGAAATGGTACCCAGACCTGTGCTTCCTCCTTGAGTCTGCAGCCAGACTGGAAAAACATTTCTGAAATGCATGAGCAAGGAGAATGCTGCTCATGCTGAGGGGAGCCCTACCACATCTTGGAGCAGTGTTAACCTCAGGGTGCTCATGAGGGACCTGCCAGCAGAGTGGGTTAGGGTGATGAACAGAGCAAAAACCAGCATGCATGAAAAGGTACAGCAGATTCTTTGCAGGTAATAAATTATTATTAATCCTGCTGTTTCACTACTTCTTCAGTAAAGTGATTATTTCCTAAAAATTGTCAACAACTTTCCAACCACAGGGTCATTCTAAGTCTGTTAAAAACTCTTGGGTAAATGTTCTGCCATTTATATGCCAGCTCAAGGCAATCAAGAATTAAATGAAACCAAAGCAGGCATTTTGTTTCCTAGAAGATGTATAACAAGTGTTATCACTCAACTGGATCAGGAAACTGTTGTATGATAAGCGCTTCCCCAAGCCAGTAGTGTCACTGAATGCATTACCCCAGCAGGTCAGATATTTCAAACTTTCCTAAGAATTGAGAAGTTCCAATCTTTATTTTATTTGTCTGATCAAAACTGGAAAATTAAATAAAAAGGGGACGGTATTCCAGACCTGAACAGCTGCCAGCTGCTTCAGGGAACATGTTCCTCGCTTGGTAATTTGCAATCCTAGGACAGGTCATATATTGTGAGGAAATGTGATCACATCTCCTCAAAACTGACATCAAAGTAGTCATTAAGAAGATGGAATAGATGAAGGACAAATGTTAGAGACCCAAAGTGTACACGAGGAGAGAAAATTTGGTCCACAGGTCCGGGGTCCAACAGTCTGCAATAACAGACGGGAAAGGGCTATCAAACATTAAGCTAAAAAAAGGAACATTAGAAATAACACAAATCACAGAGTGATGTCTAATAGCCTTTCAGTCACCAGGCAGTGCTGGGAAATGAACAAATCAACATGCAAACTGCCTCATATGTGACGTGGAAGACAAAGGACAACAGACATTGGGGCTGGCTTGAGGAAGACAGTAATGGATGTAGAAATTAATGTGGTCCCATTGTGAAATTCACAAAAAGCAGGAAATGTTCTTAAATTTGTCTATAATCCCATACCTTTGGCTTCCTGCAGCTTTTAACAGATAGTTGCACTAATAATTGCTTGCATTCTACATGAGATTGGTACATGAGTAAACAGCATGGTTCAAAATTCATTAAATGGAGATAGAGAATTTAGTTAAATAGGCAAATTTAATTTGCATTGTTAATGAAAACTGGACAGTAGATAAATAAGAAGAGGAATGATGTTAAATTAAAACACATTAATATGTCTCTCCCTCATCCATGTGGTGGTTCAGAACACTATTTCAGCCTTGCAACAGGATCTGAAAAAAAGTGTGAGAAAGTGAAAATCAAGAGGATTTTGCAAATGGAAAGAAAATAGTAGGCTCAAAAAAAAATTCAAATTAGCAAATGCTTAGTGAAGGGTTGAAAAAACAGAAAGGTACTGAGGAAATTAAAAAGGTCACTGAGGTAAGACTTTCTTATCACAAAGAGGTAATAAGGTAATTCAAATGGGTTAAGACAGGGGTTAAAAGTGTAACAGATACCAATGTACAATTAGGGTTGATGAATACAGGAAAGACAGGACAAGGAAAGTGTGTACACAGCACACAAATTGTGCATCCAGCAAAAACAGAGTGGCTGAAAGAGCAGCTAGTAGAAAATCAGTCTGTCATTTAAACCTGGGGGCAGATGTGAACCCAAGCAGATTACATGCTTGGTTTCCTGGGGTGGATTTTCTTTTTCCCCTGCAATGTGTGTGCCTTTCCCTTCCCCTCCTCTCCACTAGCTGGCATCTTGGAAATTCTGCTGATGGACACTAAGGGATCAGAGAAACCATGGTAAAATAGGACATGCCTGGTTTTATGAGCTCTAGGTATCAAACAGCTCTGGGATGGTCTCAGAAGTCAGTAATGAGACCTCCAAATTTTAGACAAAAGCAATGTTGTCCTGAACACAGCCCAGAGGTTGCTCAAATTCGGGTGAATTAATAAGGAGATGGATGGTGAGTCTAGGAGAAGGGACAAGGGGCTGAAGTTTCTTTGGTCCAAAGCAACTCCAGCTTATCCAGCAAAACTTTATTCATGTGGGAGTGCAGAAGGTCCAGATGGCTTAACCAGGTTTTAACCAAAGCACTGACTCAAACATGGCTATCCACAGTCTCCTCTTACATTAATTATTTTTTGTATTTTCTTGTTAAATAAAAAAAAAAAAAAAAATTAACTTATCCCTATACTACAAGGAGCCTAAAGCAATGAATTGAGGTTTTTCAATTTCCTGTAAAGCGTACATATCTTTAAAATTATATACATAACAGCCTGATGCAAACATTAAAGCAGCTTCTACAGACTATTCTCCATTTTATTGATAAAGCACCTCATGCAAAAACTGTGACTGGCTCTATTTCCATTTAAAGTCATTAATTTTAGGTGGGATTCCACTACTTTCAGTGAAGTTAACTCATTTACATCCCTATGAGGAAAGACTCTTATTCACTGTGCCTTCCATAGAGAAGCCTCAGTTTCCTGAACAAACTCTGTGGAGGTGCAATTTTTGCTACCTTTAATGAAATGGCTAAACAAAATAATATTTATTTTAATGAACAATAGTTTATCTTAATTAAATGGAGATCCTGAAGCTCTGATGAACAAATGGATCTGTAGCATCTTCTTACCACCCACAGTCTAACTCTTATTCTTGTGTTTTATATCTATTAGGCAGACATTTGAAAGATTATACCCCTGATTTCTGCCTTACTCCACTTTCATAACTGATTGATATCAGAAGCAGAAATTTATTGCTTCAGCACGAGAAACATGTTAGTAATTTTTTTATTTAAAAGAATTACTACTAAGAAGCAAAAACTCTTGTAACACCAGTCAGCTCCTCTTTTTTGCAAGTCTCCAGGGGGTAGCAGGAAGGAAGAAAAATGTTTTTTCCCTTTGAAAAGTAGATCTCCTTTTGATTTTCACTCCTTAGGCATCCTTTCCATATTTCAGATGTGTGGCAGTGCTTTGCAGCATGGTCATCCCCAGTAACACAAGAACACCTCACAAGAGGAACTGGGTCATCTTTGGGGTTAAACTGAAAAATGAAAACAACTAAACTGCCAGCAAAATTTTCTAGGTCCAGCAAGAAGTTGGCAGCTCTTACCCAGAAGTATCAGTGAGTAACAGTTACTCCTTGCCAGCAGCCAGACTTCTTAATCTCATTGACAAGATCAGATTTCAAGGCTATTCAACTCTCTGTTTCAGAGTCAAATGACAGTCTGTCATAACTGTTCAGATGTTATAGCCTTTGCATACTGTCTTAATCTCTTCAGTGGTAGAAGAATATCCTTTGAAGCCATCACATCTCATTTTACCCATTGCCACATGGACTTACCTCACTTGGTAGCTGCTAGAGTAATAAGAATGGTAACAATAAGCCACTGAGGATAGCTTTCAGTCATTTTTCAGCAAACCCAACCTATTCCAGAAATATTTTCATTTCGATCTTATCTCCAGAGACATTTATTTAACAGCAGGATCAGCTTCAGGGCCTCAGCTGGCACCTTCATACCCAACAGAAGGGGATATACTGCAATGCAGCAGGTGCAGGCTGTAAGCTTAAAAACACTTTATCTGGTGGCCTTTCAAATTTATTTGTTTCAGAGTTTTGACATTCACTTATTATTTATTGCCCAACTATGATATTTCTACAACACATTCAGCTTCCTGACATGAGCTCTCTCTTTCAGGAATCAAATACTGAGGGTGGCATGTGGAATCTGGCTTCCACAAAGGCATCCACACTCAGGAAGGTGACAACAAATAAAAATAACTACATTGGGGAGGGAAGAGCAGATTTGGTCTCAGCTCATCTCACTGACAGGCATCTCTGAAAACACTTAGAGTGGACAGAAGGATATCATGGAAAGAATAGCAGCTGGAATTGATAAAAGGCTGCATTGATCTATTGCTTCATACCTCAGATTCAGGTACCTTTCTCTGAAGGTGTTTACCTAAACTTGCAATGACAGCTGCAATATCAACCAAGCTGCACTTCCACTTGTTAACTTCCTACTCCTTGCTCCTGTCTACATTCAACCCTCTAAATAAGCTTTACTTTTTAAGCTTGCATTTATTTCAAATCCACGCACTTTTCTCTCCTTATCTTCCATCCTTAATTTTCTTGTAATGTACAAGCTTACCCCAAAAATCTCTGTAAGGCAAAGCAGGGCCACTCCATGTAGGTGGGGAAACTGGCATAGTATCATATCATACAGTATTATATTCCAGCTTTTATTTCACACAGGCCTTCCAGATGCAGGTTGGGTTTTTTTCTCATGAGCAAGCCCCCACCCTTCCTTGCCCTCTTACCAATGAGCCCCGAGTAAGAGAGCAGGCAGTCAGCATAGTTCTCCTTCAGACAGCCACTAACAGAGCGTGACTCGGGCTGGCAGTTTGTGAAGAAATCTGCAAGGCGAGATCTGCAACAGCAAGAAAAATGCATATCTTTAAAAATCAAGCCTGAAGGCATTCTTACCTTTTAACACTCTCTGGTTTTGGACAAGGCTTAATATTCTTTAACTTAAATGCATATTGGACACATTTCAGCTATTGACAGTCTCTTTTTAAGACACATCTCTTTCCAGAATCTATTTTTGAAGTCAGAACAAGAAAGTGTAACAAAACAGCAAAAAGGAACAGAGCAACAGGGAAATGCCTGCCCTTTACTAAAAGAAATGTTCTGCATTTTCATGCCAAGAAAAAAAAGACAAAGACTGATTTTATCATATGAGGAGTCGTTTCGCCTGGATCTGAACTCTAACTGGAGTCTTTTATTCAGAACACAGTTTCTGCTGTTTTACTGATTACACAAAGCTGTATGTTTGTGCTCACAGAGCAAGCAAGACTCTTACTGCAGGACTGGAAGCAGGACCTGCTTTGGTGGTGTCCCACATTTCCAGAGTGGGCTCACCCTGCTCTGGCCTGGCCTGCAGCAGCAGCTGGGGCAGCAGGCAGGACCAGCTGGCACAGCCTCCTCACCCCCAGAGCCACAGCACTGAGATCTGTTTGTTCTTGTAAAACCTGCATTTATCCAAACTCCAGAGTACTGACTCCAGGGCTGAGATGAAAGGAAATTGTGCTCTGCATCGAGTTCTGCTGCTGAGTGGCCACTTTATCTTCACTCACCTCAGCCAGCCCATGGGCAAGGAGGGGAGAGCACTGATTCCATGCTGGAGGTGCTTTAAGACGAGGGGTGAAGTTGTATTGTGATCAACTGATCACTACCATGCTGGAAATTAAAAGGGCTAACAGACAGGATCTCTTCTGGTTATTTGTGGTTTAAAGCCCATATAATGCTCCCATTCAGGTCTGTAAAATTTGCAAGGCATTGATGAGCTGGGTCAAGGTCACACATGCTACTGTCACTCCCCTGCCCATCTTAGCCTTACAATTTTGGAGTAGTACTTTTGTTTATTTACAAAGTGTTATTTACTCCTTCATCTATGAAAAAAAAATCGCCTCCCTACTTCAATCTTCTCTTCTGTGAAACAGGTATAAAAATGCTCTTTTGCATCTGACAACCCACAGTAATGTCTCAGGATAAGATGCTGAATGTTTGCAAAGCCCTCTCCAAATCAGAATAGTATAATCTATGAGTTTTCATTACTGCTCCAGGATTATGCAGATTTGCAATATAAATGCTCTTTTTCAGTTTTGCAACAACCCCACAAAAGTTAACAGAAACAAGTGATTTGCAAGTGATTACTTTATTTGTTTACATGCTCCGGAGACTAATTATCTTTGTTTGCTTTATTGTTTCACCTACCCCAGAATGGGACTGGATACACATCATTAACTGGCCTGAAAGTAACGATGGGCAAACATCAAAAGGTTCAGAGGCTTTGAGAAAGCATCCTATAAATAAACTCCATGCAACCTATACCTGAATTTATGAGAGCTGTTCTCATGGCCTTATTTTAGTTCCATCTCTTGCTAACTGTACTGACACCAGCAAATCCATGGTTGCCTTCAAGCCACAGTCAACCCTAAGCTTTTCATTCCCTCTCTTGCCTTATTTAACCACTTAACCTTGAGATGGAAATCTGTACCCGGTTGCCTTTATTAGCTTTAAAAAGTCAACCTCTCTAGCAAACCTTCATACATACATACATATATACACACATATATGTGTGTGTATATATGTAATATACTTCTAGTTCTAAATTTACATAAAATCCCTACTTAGCTGGTGAATATGTACTGTACCTGCCAGGAGACAGGCTGAGAGGAAATGGGTCTCAAGGTATGAAAGAGATAAATGGCAGCACCATGAAGAAAATCTGGGAAAGGAAACCCTCTGTCACTACAGTGATTCCTCTCCCAGTCAGTAATTAAGATAGTGGCTCAAATCCAGCTTTTGGATCAATTGGGAACAAAGAGAGTTGACAGTTTCTAAGGATTTTTCTAATTCTACTAATACCTGGATGAAGTCAGGTTTAGAACAGAATAGAGCCTATTACATCTATCTAGTATGAAAAACCTCTGCCATGGTAGAAAGGGCAAGCCTTCTGCATATACAGTATTCTTGTATTTCTAAAACAAAGTAGCTCCTCAGATCTGAATTTCATTATTTATGTGACCACAAATAAATCTTTTTGGCAATGGATTATACAATCAGCATCTTGATAATCCTGAAAACACTTCTTGTAATCATTTCATCATTCTTGAATGTCCAGTTCTCCCTTAGGTTATTAGGTGCATTGGTCCAGAGATCATTTAATCTATTCCTCTTCTCTAAATGTTTTTAAGGACTTATAACCATGGAATAAACCCAGCCATTTACTACCCAGCCTGCTTAAAGAACTTATTTGTTGTAAACCCAAAAGGAGGCTAAAGATAGCTCTGCTGATCTCTTTTGCATACACCTTCATTTCCATGTGAATTTCTGAAGAATTTTTGTGGTCATAAAAAGTAATGATGTGACAACATTGCACATTTAAGTTTTCATAAGTCAAATATAGTTCAGATAGCTCTGGTCTGAGCATTACTGGACATTATCACACAACCCTTCCCTAGCCAGTCATCCAAACTTCACACAACCCAAGCTCTCACCCTCTCCTGAGCTGTTAACTACACCTGATACTTTTGTGGATTCATTTGCACTGGAGATGAAGTTAAGGCCAGAAATAAAAGCAGAGACCTCCATCTGCCATAAAACATTCCAATACTTTCAGTGAATATCTGCTGATTAACACTCACTGAAGATCTACCCCCAAAACATTTCCAGTAGACTGGCAGTGATGAAAGTGTGCTCATCAGTGAACACCAAAACACTGGTACTGCTATTTATCTAGAGAGAGAGACAAATTAGCCTAATGAGAACCATTAATCCTGAAGTATTGCACATGAATATAAAGAACTGTTTGGGTAAAAGAGACAATCCTTTTAGGGATGCAGAGTGAGAGCAATCTGATAATAGCAGTCCTATCAAAAAATGCACACTGTGTTGAATTAGTGCTCCTTCAGCAGGAGGCAACTTGTAGGTGGCAACTTGAGGGTTTCTAACCCATGACTGAGCAGTTTTGTTACCCAGAGAATAAACAGAGCTTGCCACATGTACCTTCAATGTGCACAGTTTTACATGTGAAGTGTACAAAGATGTATCTCACCGCTGGAGAGAGACTGACAGGCAGTTTTATATTGTTCATACCATGTAGCAGGACCACATCTAAAAGGAACTATTAATTCATTTTTCTGTCACAAAATCCTCATTGTGCACAGCCACATTTATGATGTGTTCCCTTTTCCTTGCATAAACAAGGGGTACTACTCAGAAATCTTCCTCCCAGGAAAAAAAAAAAAAAAATCACCTCTTTGTAGGGCAAAAACCCCACAAATTAAATTAGTCCTATCTTAGCCCTGGAAAACCTGCAGATGTTTTGGAAAGCTTATTTTAAATATTTTGTACACTACTAGCTGGAAAAGTAAGAATAATCCCATCAGCAAATTCAAAGAAAATCTGCTCAAACAACAAACAGCCTTTCTGAAAAGAAGAGAAAAAATCTCAAACCTGCTATTCTCTAATGCTTTGTATTAGTACCAGTAAAATAATATGTAACTGTTAAAAATACAAAGGAAGCAAAGTTAATTTGCTCTCCTTATGATAGTGGCTCTTCAAATACTCAGTTGGATAATTCAAAACTTGCACATTTGCTTACAAATAAGCTTTTTTAATAGCAGTATTGTATTGAATCTGCATATAATTTTTGAAGCAATTTAATTTTATATTAGCACAACTTGTTGCACAGGCAACATTGATTAGGTTTTTTGTTCTCAAGGTTCTGTAAAAGTTCTTTGATGTCTTTGATATTTCTCAGTTCTCCCTCTTTAAGGTTGGTCAATTCAGCTTTAGCATTGGTGCAATGTTTAAAAGTATGATAAGCAATTGTGAAGTTGCAGAAAATATTTACAGTTTTTAGTTTGGATCTGGTGCAAATAATGACCTAACAGAAAGCAACACCCTGAACCAGATTCCTCCTCAACAAGCACCCACCTCACTGGGATGGCAGGTGTTGATTTCTCTTCTTTTCTTCTCTCTGACTGTGTTGTTACAGGTACACAAGGGCTGAGCCCTGAGGAGAGAAACCTCTCTCAGCCTTGCCTTGGCACTGGTGATGCTCAAACCAAGCAAGGCACTGAACTCAGGTCTCCTGCTGGTTGCCCACACACAGGTTGTGATGTCCAAGTGAGTGCTCACAACCACCCTGCCCTGTCAGGAATGCAGAGAGCGCCAGTGCTCCTGTGCCACACCTCAGGGATGTCAGGTGAGGTCTGGACATGCTCACTGCCACCTCTCCTTGCATTGCTGCTTGTGTTTAGGCACCTATTTATAGCAGAACCATAAAGAGTAGGTAAATGCCAGAGCTGAGAGACTGAGGTGACTACACTAATTAGTCAGAGCTGCTCGGGCGTCTAGACACCATTTGGCAGTGCAGTCACGTAAGGGAAGTGCTGCATCAATATTCAAAACAGAAAAGAGGTATAAATCCCACACTGAAAAAAGCCAGACTAAGTCAATGAATGTGTGTCATAGTGATAAATGGCACCATTACAGAAAAAAAACAACAAGTCAAAATACTTGTTCTTCTTTCGTGGGGGTCAACTGCAGTGTCCTACTCTGGCTACAAACGGCTCCCCTAATGCTGGAGTGGTGCTGCTTCTGCTGGGAGGCAAGAGTTGGTTGCAAGGGTTGGTATGTGGCCAAATTAATGGCTTCATTGTTGGAGGAGCATTTCATTTTCTCTTTTTTTCATAAACAGTGAGAAAATGAGGCAAAGGCCACATAAGCAACTCTATCAACCAGTGGGATGAAAAAAGTCTCAGAAGAACTCCATAACAAGAGATGACTCTCCCTGCACGTAGTGAAGTAGCTTTGACCCATCTTTTTTTCATTAAAGGACACTAGAGCTGTGTAATATTAATAAATCTTACACCTCCTTAGCTATCTAAACACACTGTTGAGCACCTGTGAGCAACTACAAATTTTGACATTTTTATTTAAGAGGTCACTTTCCCATGTATTTATTAAACAGCAACTAGATTTTTCCCACAAAAAGGCTGGTTTGTGTTTGGTTGCTACCCTCCTTCTCAAGCAATGACAGCGTCCAGGCCCTGAGACACTGATGTTCCTGCTCTGTTCAGCCATGGGCTGATGTCCCATCCTGTCCCCAGGGACTGCCCCACTCCCAGGCTGGGCTGGAGGGATGAGCCCAGCCTAAAAGGGTCTGTCCTGCCTGTCCCTGGAGCCCTCAGGAGCCCCAGGAAGAGCCCATCCCATGCTGCATCCTGACATCCATCTCAGCATTTGTACCTTTTGGGGAGTGGGAAGGGTAAAAATGTAAATTTCTGCTGGCAAACCATTTGCCTCCCAAGACCTGAATATTAAAGGCAGTTTCTCTCACATGAGCTGATCCAAATCTTTTCTAACACTGGCAGAAACCATTACAGGATTTTAGGCCCCAAATACCAGCTACTAATGGAAAGAAGTTGGTTTTTATCTGGTTTTGCTGCTGTTTTGTTATTTTAAATGTCTGGCAGCCTAAACCCAAGCAAATATTTGATTCTGGGTTCAACATGCCTCTCAAAACTGTGTTGTTCATCTGGAAGCAAAATATGGACAATGCCCAATTACACAGAGGCAGCCTGTTTGGATTGTGGGATAACTAGACACAGGAACAAACACCAGGGACCACACAAAATTCACTGAGATGCCTTCCAGCAGCAGGAGTGCTTGCTCAGAGCATCAGGCACAGGCACAAAGCCACCAAGGCTGGTCCCTCCAGAGGGGCACCCACACTCAACCCAGCTCTCTGCCTGTACCATGTCCCCACATTTGCCAGCATTTATGTCACTACTCAGGCTTTTTGTTTACAGAGGCCTCCTGGACATTTAACACCCCAGAAAATGGAGATCTAACTCTTTGAAATTCAGTCATGCAAAATGAAAAGCATTTCCACCTATGGATATCTGTATTTTAAAATGAAAAGTACAAACAATACATTCTTTCTATTCTTCTATTAAGAAATTAATACCCTACACCCATGTTCTTTTAGTCCACTTTGTGAAAAGCAAAATAAGTTCTGTATAATTTTCTGATAATATTATCCTTTCCCTTTGTTCATGTCATCTGCTGGAGACCAGTTAGATCTTTTTACACAGTATCTGCTACAGAAAATCAAAAGAACTTAACAAAACACTAATGCCATAGTTTATCAATGTTAATTAAATCCTCTAAGTGACTCAAGATCATGCATGAGAGTAATTTTAATTTAATATATTAGGTCTCCTTTGGGTTTAAGGGAAACTACTAAGCTCAAATGTGATTCTAAACAAGTATGATTTATTTGAAATTGGGTTATATAAATATTTATATACTTCTGACCTTTTGTGTAATGAAACCAATTTTGAAAAATATGGTGAAAATCCTGAGCACAAGGTAATGCAATAAAGAATTAGAACAGTGATTCTCCGATGCTGTGACACAAAACAGAATTTTCTCTTTCCAAAAAAAAAAAAAAAACCCCAAAAAAAAAAAAAAACAACAACAACAACAACAAAAAAATTACCTCACATCATTTTTAGAGGCCTGTTTGAGAGAACATCTGGAAAACATTCCACAGGAAATCAAACCTATATTAAATATGTTTTGCAGGGCTCTGTTTCCTTGCATCAACCTTAAGCATTCATAATGTGTTTCTGTCTTCCCAGCTGCAAAGAAAACACTTCTGTCAGAGCCCTCTACAAAATGACAGGCTGAATTGTCAGCCAGTGATTTTATCAGGGGATGCTGGTAAGATTTCTATTTAGTCCACCTGTCTCTGTACCAAAGCTCTCCAATAACATGAACAAATCCACCAGCTGCTTTCCAACTATCATGAATTTTTACACTGTTTGTTTAATTTCCTTTATGCCATTTAATTTTCTAAATAAAAATGACTGGCATTTTTAAAGATGCCCAAGCCTCATTGTCTCCTGGCAGGATGTTACTCAGGAAAGAACTATTCTCACTTCATTAGCTGGGCAAGCAGAACAGTCTGAATTACAGGCTGGTAGCCTAAGAAAATCACTGTCACTCTCAAAAAACAAGCCAAGGAAAAGAAGTGCCACTGCAAGTCCTTGAGCGTGCCACTGGACGCTTCAGTGTTTATGAATAACTACATTGTGAGTGCACACTGAAAGGATGTGCTTCCAAGTACCTGAGAAAGACATCCATGGCAATAATATTCCCTGTAACCACTTGAATAAACTATAATAGACTATTACTAGCTCAAGCATGAAACTGATGGGAGTTTGGAGATGGAAAATAATCTAAAAAGTCCAATACAAGTTCTCCCTTCACCAGAAAAGTTTCTCTTGGTAGATGTACTGGAACATCAGGTTTCCTGGGGTTATGCAGGGATGCTCTTTGCCTAAGAAAATCTCTCGGTGGTGTGTGTGGTGACATTCCTGAAGGAAAAAACTCCATGTTCCCTTGTCAGAGGGGTGGCTCAAGGAAAGAAAAGGTGTCCAGAGTGTCCTTGCACTCAGCTGAGCAGGGTCTGTGGGCAGCCAGCATGGCTGAAACCCATCCTGGAGCTACTCTAAATACTGCTCTGACCTTGGAGTAAGACAACAAATATAAAATCAGAAGTACAGAAGATAAAATCAGAGTAGAGTCTTTTTTATGTGGATCCATTTTTTCATGCACAAAACAGCCCCACCAAACAGCAAGTCAAGAAGTTCTGGCAGCAGCAAGCCAAGAAACCATTGATCTTATTCAGCATGTTTTACTTCCTTTTAGAAATAATATGGGTAGATAATGATAGCACAGAAAGCACTGATTTGTAGTGTAAGATTGCAAAACAAACAATTTTTACCAGTTAAGGATGATGTGCTGCATTAAGAGGTTTTTTTTTTTGATTCCACTCAAAAAAACGTGAACACACAAGGCAGAGAAAAAAATGTGAGGCCAGGAGTTGACAGCCTGTGATACACCCAGACATTTACAGAGGTTTTTCTGAAATGAACTGTCCATTCTGAAAAATATTTTGAAATGCTGCATGATGGCCAGCTACTGAGATGTACCTCCAGCATTTCATAATGACTAATTGGCAAAGGGTGCATCGTAACTGAGAGGACAACCACTGTGACTTATGCTTGAACTGGAACAAAAGAAAGTGAACTAAATACTCAAATAATATAGCTTGAATTTAACAGGGTTCTTAGTCGTATGTGCTTTACAATAGAAAAGCTTTCTTTATACAATGTGCTTGAAAAAATACAATGTAAGCACAAATGTTATCTTTTGATGTAAGGTCATCGATTAATAACCTCAGACAAGGGTCACAGTCAGCTCACACAGAAAATCTATCATCAACAGTAAACACACACCAGAAAACCCCTTCTGTGTCACTTGTTTTAAGCCAACAGATCATTAAAGCATAGGAAACAACCACAGGAAACAACCACCACCTCTGCTGAGAAGTCTTTGCAGACACTGCCACATTTACATCTCCCTTCCACTTAGAGGAGTTACTCCAGTAACACTGTAGTGATTATTAACATAATTAAAGCAATGTAATTTCTATTCAGTAAACATGAGAATGCTAAAATTTGAAGATATGCATGTGGCTGTCACTTGCTCTGTTGAGAAACAAAGTTTTATTTTTAGCTCCAGTGCTTACATTTTCTTGCAGCTATTTTAATAGATGAACTGCCACCAGAAATATTCTCTCACTGGGCCCTGATGCAGAATGATATAAATAACCTTTACAAAGTCCAGTATAATGGAATGGCAAAATCAGTTGACATTCTCCTAATTAGCACTGCCTGAAGATTTACCTACACAGAAGAGGAAGAGCCAAATTCACCCCTGGAATAAATCCACTGAAGTCACTGATGTCAGAGGAAGTACACTGGGAATGGACTTGATAGAATAGATCTGTTATTTACATTAAACACAGAGCAGCTTCTTGACTCTAGCATATACATGGCTTGAGGTAAATGAAAAAAGTGTTTTGATTTACTAAAGAAAATGCTATTGTGTGATATATACACCCCTTCTTTGCCCCAGAAACAGCAAGTTAGCCAAATGTGACTGGGTGTACATGACAGATCTTCTCTACACTGCATCTAATAGATCAGGGGTGGAAATTACTCATCAAACCAGTGCATGCTAAACTCCTTTCTACAGCAATCTCTCAACTAACAATCCAAAAAATCAGCAGTAGCAGTACTCCTAGTGGAACCCCATCCAGCAAAGCAATTAAGTGTTTGCATAACTGTAAGGACATGAGTAGCTTCAAATTTTGATCTCTATTAAAAGTTTAATGCCAAATTTAACTGTCCTGGATTTCAGTATTTTTGACTAAACATGGGTGAAACTGCTTAATTAGAATATGTAGTTTAATCTCTCCCCCCTGCCCTGATAAATCAACAAAACAAAATGGGTCACATTAGTCCTGCTGTAACCCCCATCCTGGCTCATGTTCCTAATCTGTAGTGTTCTTAGTTCTTAAATTATACAAGCAGCTTTTCTTTTCCATTTAAATTAACAAAGTAAGGGTTTTCAGACAAAATGAACACTCAGGGGAGTGTTCCTTATCACTGTCTACAACTACCTGAGGAGGCTGTAGCAAGATCTTCTTTCAAGTAACAAGTGACAGGGTAAGAATGGCCTAAAGTTTTGCCAGAGAAAGTTTAGATTGGATATTAGGAAAATTTTCTTCATGGAATGAGTTTTCAAGCATTGGAACAGCTGCTCAGGGAAGTGGTGGAGTCACCACCCCTGGAAGTAGTTAACAGACCTGTAGCTGTGGCACTTGGGGACACGGTTCAGTGGTGGGCTTGGCAGTGTTGGGTTTATGGCTGGACTTGATGTTCTTAATGGTTTTCTCCAACCTAAATGACGCCCTGAAGGATCACATTTAGATACAAGCGCCCCAAGTTTTTGGAGCTGAAATGGTCACAAGTATCTCACTCAGCTCACTGAGTCATTTTCCTAGAAAGAGACTGACATGGAAGCAGGGTATCTACATACAGCCAGCAACACCTGGATCACTGGCATCCAAGTTTATTTTGAGATTGTTGTATGCTCAGACATGCACTCTTTGTTCCCACTTCCACTTCTTCAGCCCTGCAGACAGATAACACAGAATATTCAGCACCACAGGTTATTTTTAACCTGATCAGCAGAGGATCTACCTGACTGCAGGGAGGCTGCCTGGAGAGTTTGAGCTTGCCTGACAAGGGACCCCAGTGTGAAATACTGTCTAGTTACGGCTTCTTGGAGCATGAGCTCTCTTCACTGGTACAGCACAAAGCCAAGGGAAAGTTGGGTGCACGACTAAAGCTGAGCCATTTTTCTAATTACTGTATCCTTGTGTGTCTCCTGCTTTTGGAGAAATGTCAATCACCCAGCAAGCTTTTAATCTGCAAGCCCCTCCTAAGCTGACCAGAGAGAGTATAAATGAGGGCCAGCCAAGCAGATCTGGGCACTGCAGAATGAGATCCACGCACACTTCAAAAGGGACAAAGCAGTCTTGTTTTGCAGGATGTTTGGATTTTTCTGATTCCAAAGGGATTTATGAATACCTTATAAGGAGGAACTGCTTGATTCATTTTGAGTTTTATTCAGATGGAAGAAATTTAAAGTTATCTTTGTTTCTGAGGAGGAGGGGAGAGCAATAAATATTATGTCTATTTGCTCTGCTAACAGAAGGCATCAAAGTAATGAATCATGTAAAGGACTGAAAGGGAAGAAAATAATACAATATTGCAGTATTTTCTATCTTTACTTTGCCTTTCTTGAAAGTTTTTTGCTTATTTTGCAGAGACTGCATTAATATTTTTTCCAGGCTAGCAGTTCCACACACACATATTCCACTACACCATCAAGTTTCCCCTGCAGAATACACCAGCTTCTTTCCCACCTCCCTTCAGACCCCATTTTTTGAATTTTCTGAACTGTCACCATGCCTCACTATTAGTTCATTAAAATGAATGAACACCTGTTTTGTCTTTTTATTCCACTTAAATGAATTAACTTCTAGCAATATAGACATATTATGCATACATTTACATGCTTGTATATACATATATGTATAAAAACCACTCTTCAAATTCAGGCTATGTGAGGTGAGCTTGTGGGCATGGGCCAAAAAGCAGGCTTACAGTTTTTCTGCCCCACTTGGTATTCTAGAGACACAGGAACTCTCCTGAGCACAGGTGCAGAGAGCTCAGGCTCACCCTACTACACTGCAAGCATCTACACCCACTGCAGGGTGAGTCAGGCACGAGAGGTTTTGCACCCACTCCCTGACTCAGTCTCCAAACACTCAGTGCAGGCACACCCTGCACTTCTCTAGAAATCAAGAGTGTCCTTTTCTTAATGTCCTTAACAGCATTACAGAAACTGCCCTGTTGTCCTGGTTTTGCATAACCACAGCAAACTGATCATCTCAAGGAGCTGCTAGAGTGCTCCAAGAGGCTAAACGATATAAATGCCCCAGAGGGACCCAAACCCAGCTCTGTTATCCCAAACTGTGTAATGCTACTGTGTCCTTCATAAAAATACCCACCAAGTGCCATTTTAAAATGCAAAACAAGAGTCAGGCTGAGAGGGAGCGCTCAGGCTTTTATCTGACCAACTGAATTGTCACCAATATCAGCTACAAGGTTCAGAAAGGGAGGCAGAACCTCTGTTTTCCCTCTCATTTGCTGAATTACAGATGATCACTGGACCGTGGCAGGATATTGAGGGAGGAAAAGCACAACATGCAGAGAAGTGTGTGAGGAGGCACCATAAGTGGCTGTAATGGAATTCAAACGTGTCAGAGAGGCGGTGAAAGTCAGGTAATTGCAGGAAGATCTGGGAAGAGGAGATGAAAGGAGACTAAGCAAGGGGAAGAGGTGGGAGGAGGAAAAAAAGCAATGGAAAAAAAGTGAGAAAAATGAAAGAGAAGTATAAGGAATAGAAAATGCAAAGAAAAGGGGAAATTTCTTTTTCCCCTCTTCCATCTCCTCCTGCACATCCCTCCAGCGCACTGCTCCCTGTTCTGGAACTGAGGATTGCTCCCTCCTAGAACAAGATAGTGGGCTCCCCCATTCTGAAGCAGGACAGAAAGGGTTACCTGCACATTTATAACATCTCACCACAGACCTGTCTCTAGTGCTGAAGCACGAGGGTGCAGGGTTTGCAGTCAGCAGTGGCTTTTGCTGCAGGAGCAGTCCACAGGACCCACACAGAGAAGCCAAACTTTTACCAACAGGTTCTGGGGTGTAAAGCACCTGCAGATTTTCACATGCCTCACAGAAAAGGAGCACAGACATAGTAACTCCCTTTCCAAGGTAAATTGTCATTAGAAGTGTTCAACAGAATATTACAAAGGAAAATTATTTCCTTGGCAAGTTTCTGATGTTTTCAGGAAATGCAGCAAGCAGCTGAGCTTCTGTTCTAACATTTCCAGTGGATGAATTCTTCTCTGCACTGACAACAACGTTTGCATATCCTCACAGAGAGCTCTGATACCTGCAGAGGCAGACATCCTTCATGCAGAGCTGAATGGGTGGTTGCAACAAAATTAAGATTGGATAGAATAGGTGACCAAAAACTGGTCAAGAGGTAAAAACACACCAGTGAAAGCACATTTATAAAGATCTGACCCTCTGAACACACAGTGCAGAAAACATTTTTTACTGTATTTTCAAGGAGATGACCCACGTACTGGAACCTAATTGTGTATTTCATTATTATCCCTCCCCTATCCCACATGAAGAAGTTATTTAAATATGTTAAGCATATTTTTGTATTTTTTTCAGTGTCAAACAGCTGCAGACAGCAATATGTACCTTTTGCAGAATTAAGGCAAAAAAATTAAGAAGACAACTGTCTTCTGAAATTGGTTAAGAACTATTTTATGGCTATTTAAGCTTCAAAAATGAACTTCAATGATCTGACCAGTCATTTGGAGTATAATTATTGTGAAGGACAAGAAACATGCTCCTACCAGTTTCTTTTATTAGCAAAAAAATGCTGCCCTTCTTTTCTGATCTCTGCAGCACATGAATGGATTGATAGCATTATTTCAATAAATAATGTATCTGTATTATTATCATTCTGGTCAGTGTCTTCTGAACATATCAAGGAAAAAAGCCCAAGTATGCAAATTCAAGACACAGATTATTAAAAAGACCAAACTAATGACTCACATTTTCATTACTCAAGCAAAATAGTATTTGCAGTACTGTCAAATGTGATAGTGGCAAATATGAAGCACCCTGCCCTGCATTTACAGCAGGATGATATTCTTAAAACATGCCACTCAACTTTCTAGTTGTTAGCTGAAGTGATCAGATCACAAAGTTCTTTAGAGGTTTGTGCTAGTCCAGGACATCACTGGTGAAAGATTCTGATGGTACACTGACTTTTCTTAGAATATTTGTTTATGCTCACAACAGAAAATAACTCTAATGGCTTCTTCTTGGTTTTTCTTTTTTCTTTTCTTTTCTTTTCTTTTCTTTTCTTTTCTTTTCTTTTCTTTCCTTTCCTTTCCTTTCCTTTCCTTTCCTTTCCTTTCCTTTTCTTTTCTTTTCTTTTCTTTTCTTTTCTTTTCTTTTCTTTTCTTTTCTTTTCTTTCCTTTCCTTTCCTTTCCTTTCCTTTCCTTTCCTTTCCTTTCCTTTCCTTTTCTTTTCTTTTCTTTTCTTTTCTTTTCTTTTCTTTTCTTTTCTTTTCTTTTCTTTTCTTTTCTTTTCTTTTCTTTTCTTTTCTTTTCTTTTCTTTTCTTTTCTTTTCTTTTCTTTTCTTTTCTTTTCTTCTTTTCTTTTTTCTTTTCACTGAGCATTGACAGACATGCCTGAGAGACTACAATTGTTTCAAAGCTGGATATGGACTGGGATACAAGCAGAGGCAGCAGACAAATGATAATGAAAGTGAACCATTCAGCATCCTGATGAAGTTGAAAATTAGGACTGTTTACATAAGTCAGAACTTATTTGCATTTCCTGACATTTCAGGTCTCTTTATCCCTTGATTGAGCTTTTCTTATATAACAGATTAATGAATTGAATAAAAAAAAGTAATAAAAAAGGAAAGCATCCTGCCATGTTAGTGCTACCTGTAGTTTGGCCAGATTGCTTCCCTGCTCTTAACTCTGCTTCAAGAACAGATTTAGTGATATATACACCAGGGTAAACGTTTTCAAGAGTGTTCAAAACTGAATGTTTAAATACTTTATACAGGCCCAGCTGATATTTTATAGAGAGTACAGGCAGACTCAAATCTTGCACTTCTGAGTAAGCAGCTTTCATAAACCATTTTATGAACATATTTTCAGAAAACCTTTAGAACTTGTACCCTTGTCTAAACTAGCATTATGAAAAGGCTTCAATAGGCACAATAGGCATGCAAATAACAGTTTCTAAATTACCTGGTTTCACTATATTTTCAAATTATTCTGCCATTTGGATACTCTCTCTGATTTCAAAATGAAATAGAAGTTATCAGAGTTAGAATTACACACTTAACTGACTGCTGCTTTTAGTTATTCTAAACATATCTGGAGTTACTATAAAGACTGGTATTTATCAGTGCCAGTAGTTCCAACAGCAAGGAGATCTCCCATTTCTTTCCTGCCCTGTCCAAGTCCCTGTTTTCCTGCAGGACTAGAGGGACAAATCTCACCAATTTCCTTTAAGTGCACAACTCACAGAGACCAAATGTCTTTCACTGCCTGATAGGCTGGGATAGCTTTGGTGCCAATTCCTCCTCTCCATGACAGCAGGGAGGGAAGGTATTAAACCACCAGCAGTTTAGAGAGCCCAGGAGGTTGTAACACCAACATGAGGCGACTCTCAGCAACACACCAGGCTTGCTTTACCTCCACAGGACCTAAGTGCTGCCCACACTGAGTCTGCCCCAGACCCTGCAGGCATTTGCCCACCCACTCCCTTGTACCATTGTGCCCCTCACCCTCATATCCAGGTCTCACTGAGCCTTGGAAGAGCCAAAATTTTTTAATTTTGATGTTCTAAAGCAAAAGAAGCCACTGTTCATTTACAAATAAATCCATTTTTATATCAGTGCTGGCTGCAACTTCAGGTAGGGATTTTACCAAGCTTTCCCAAGCAACATTGCAATGAAGAAAGAGCAACACCAGACTCATGAAGTTAAATTAAACAAAATGCCATTAAAAACTTAACTGCTGAGACAACATTATATCAAAGCTGACCAAAAGAAAAACACAGTCATGAGAGAAGTAATGGGATTAATTTAACAAGTTAATTTCAGAACACTACAACCCAAATAACAGGGAGAAGTCTCTCTATAAAATCCTCTCTCCAATTTCACTGGCACTGTAACAGACTGAGAGTGTGGCAGAAAACACAGTAAAGATCCTGTAACTCTACTAATTAACAGGACCTAATTAACAGTGTATAGGGAAGGCAATACATAGAAGCAAAAATGCTAATGGAGCAACATGGAAATAGAAAATGGATTGTTCTAAGGCTACATGTACTCAACTTTCATAAACTCCACCAGCATCAGCAATCAAGGTGCTGAATGCAAGTCAGACTGCTCTGACTTAAATGTGCAGCAGGAAATGTGTCTCCAGATTCCCCCAAAGCCAGGGAGGACAGGGCACTGCTCACCTCCTCACCTCCGAACAACACTCAGGCACAACTGAAGTGCTGCCGCAAAAAGCCTAAAACCAGCAGTGGAAATCTCGTAAACAAACTTCAAAGTAAATATTTTACCAGGCATAAGTAAGTACTTATTAAGATTTAGATCGTATCTTCAGTGTCCTTGACATTTTACAATAGTGTTTATCTCCCTTGTTTCCTAATTCACAGAATTGGATAATCTACAAGAAATTTACACATTAGAAATGAGCAGGATTCTCGGGCACGACTTCATAAATATGACATTAGCACAACAATGCTCTAATATAAACATACACAATGTTAAGTAGGAGCAAAGCATTTCCTGGGGGCAGAGGAGGCCCTGCTTGCCACGGAATGAGCTCTGTGTGAGAAGCTGCAGGGACCCCACGAGGGGAAAGGACCCAGCTTGTCCCGTGGAGCAGGGCTCTGCACTGCCAGAGCACTCCGGGAAAGAGGCTGGGAATTAGGTCAGTGACTCCATGACCTCCCAGCTGCATCAGCCCAGCACTCTGCTCAGGGGAGGGGAGATGAAACAATTTCAAGGCTAAAGCAGCTCTCTGAAGACAGTGGGATTCTGTCGACCATGTGGACTCCTTTTTTTCCAAAGAATTAAAAACACACGAGTAGTCTGTGCATTGTGACTATTTATAAAGTCCAACATGAAGCTTGTATTCCCAGTTATCAGCACTCACATATAAAACGAAAATAAATCCCATTATAATGAAAAATTCTATTTTTACCTGGTCACTAATGGGACATAAAAATTAGACTGAGACATTATTTCGTAATGACACACAATGTTTCCAACAAAAATCTCTAAAAATTAAACTGGGGGTTTAAAGACTCCTCCATAATGCGAGGGAGTAGCTGCGAATAGTTTTGGAGAATGCACACATTGTAAGCAAATGAGGGCTTTTGTTACCCTGTTAAGGATGTCAGAGGCATTTGCTTTTTTTCCCTGACTCATCCTTTTCCTTAGTGGGTACTCTGACCCCTAGACCTGGCAAATCCATCAGCACCAAAAAGTTCTCTCCGGTACCTCATTAATCACTCCCCTGCCGTGTGCTATCTTACCTGCAGATGTAATTCTTCTTGCAGGACTCTTGTAAATTCAGGCAGTTTGGTTTCTCCCTGTCCTCATATGAGCACACAGGAACAATAGTCTGCCGCCTCCTCTCTGTACAGGCTACGTCTCGACAGGAGCAGAAGAGCATCCCGTAGCTGTGCTTTGGGGGGACCTTGTCAAAAAATAGCCGGAGGGCCTTATGACACTTCCGCTTGTTACAGATCTCATTAGACGTGCTGCTGGTGCAGGGGGTTATGTAAGCAGATCTGAACCTCTTGCAGGTATCATTTAGGTTACAAGCTTTGGCTGCATCCAAGCAATTGTTCCCCTTTGAAAGTACTGGCTCCACTAGAAAAAACAACACAACAGCAGTGAGAAAGGCGTCACATTTACACTTTGTGCTTTGTGGTTATTTCACTGTTAACGAGATCCTGAATACATATATTTGTTACATACAAAGCTTTCAGTGCCAGAAACTGGAACCAGTCCTTCTGTTTCTCAGGGTAATGGTTGAACAAGTGAACAAGAGCATGGGCATGCCGTGAGGGCAGAATGCTGGTGAATAAATGACACTGTGGGCAGGCTGTGCTTCATCTATTCGTAGCACACATGCAAGGTGAATGTTGGGTAAGACTTGGTCTCACTAAACAGCTCTTAAAATCCCTGGTAAATTGGAAAGCATACGTCTGGCATAGGAACACAGTGAGAACATGGGCTTCTAACTCTGGTTTTGTAAAGCTCTGACATTTCCCAGTTCTTTCCCTTGAACAAGTTAAATGACATGCTGTGCCTACCGCAGGTGACAACATTTAAAAGTAATCTGTGTACTGTACACAAAGTAAAGTAGACATGCCCATTATACATTTTTTGAGGTCTGAGGACAGCCCACTCAGATAGGAAGGAAATTAGGTGCAGCCTCATGTCTGGGAGCTCTCTAAGGCCACCCACAAGTTCCATAATTAGGTAAAACTCTGTTATAAGATCTACAGATGACACCTGAACCCTGGAAAATTTAGGAACTTTACAAGCTTTGAAGAAGCTGACATAAAATTAAAAAGTGATTGTAAAAGAAACATTTTAAAACAAGGATGTCCCTTTCTCACACACACACACACGCTACAAGAAATTACAGTAAAAGTTAAACTCAGATGTAAGTTAAGGCTATAATTACACATTTAATTACTCAATACATTATCCAGATATTAAAACCCAATAGATGCTTTGCTTGAAAACTAAGGCAACTGGCATCAGATTGCAAAATTCAATTAAGAATAATTGTAATGCTGCTTTGGACATTAGGAATGCCAACGTCAGAGATCCAAGAAAATGCATTAATTTCCCACTGCTACAGAATTTGCAAGCTGAACAAAACATTTTGCAAATATCTAAAATCTGCTGCAACCTCCTGGGGGTGGCTGGCCGAAGATAAAACATTTTAAACGATCCAAAGCTCTAAATTACTCTTACAAAAAGCTCTTTTTTCCTAGATCTTTCACTTTTACCCAGAAAATCAGTCCAAGGTCCTTCTACAACTCACTGCTACTCGTCTCCATTCTCCTACCACGCTGCTTGCCATTCCCAGATCAAGACACCAACCTTTTCTCTTTTTCCACAGCAGGAAAACACGGAGCAGCTTGGCTGAGATGCACTGAGGTGCTGCATTTGTTGGAACACACTGTGCCCAAGATGGGCCTTGGCTGCTTGCACACACTTCCCATTATTCAAATAGATCACCTGCAACTGTCCCATGCATCTTACCTACCCAAAAGTAGCACAAAGCTAAGGAGCATTAGATTTGTGTTTCACTCTAGCAGCGTGCTGTAACTGTGTTCAGTGTGTTTGTACATTTAACCTTTGTAATTTAACAATCACACCCAATCTTCCCAGTCTCAGCTGTTTGCGCAACAAAATGGCAACTTTTGCATCTTGCCTTCATAAATTACAGAACTGTAAATATGCAACATTTGACTATAAATTAAGAGCCCAGCATTTCTTATAATAGCAGCCGACAACAGATTACGCAACACCAGATGCAACCCTCTCATAAAATTGTAACATTTTTATATAAAATGTTGTACTACATTAGCATACAACTATAATATTAACTATGAACTCTCTAAGTTTTTAATACAGTATATAGAATTATATGTTTAGTACAAATATAATTACTATGTAATCTGCAGGGCATATAATTATGCAATATATGAATAGTATATGCTAATTACTATGTGATTGCAGAGTAATTACATGGTTATTTGTGCCTGGGAGTCAACTGCTGAATTCCACTATTTAAAACAAAATTCTGTGGAACAGCTCTGAATGGGGTATTGCAATATGAACAGACTTCAGCTTACAGTATTCATATACGCTGCTACAGAATTAAAAAGCACTGTGAATACAAGCATCTCAAAAATCAGAAGGGACAGGTTAATCAATCTTCTTTAAAAGGCAGAACACAAGCCAAGTCACTGACAGTGCAAACAGCAGTGAGAGATATCTTGGGTGAAAGTTGAATTAGGTGCAAAGTCTTCACAAACCATAGTTATGCATATTCATACCTGTCATTCAATTTATATCTGCCCCAAACTCACATTCCTCTACACATCAACTCTGAATACAGACTGGTTTGGAGGGTTCTGTGCTTTAAACCAGCCCTGGCTGTAACGTGCCCCTTGCCCCTTGCCTTTTCTGTTTTGATACATATGTCTCTAACTATTGTTTCTGGCATACTTGTAACATTATACAAATTATTTTTATCTTTTAAAACCAAGACTAAATGTAGAAGAGGTGCATCAACTGCATCTGAATTAAACAGACTGTCTAAACCAACTCTTCTCATTAAGACCAACTTCTCTTAAGCTTTTAAATCACATTTGAATGCAAAAGTGACAATCTGCAACACATTTAATGCTTTATTTCTATTGCAAAAGCATAGAATTATTCCCAAGTCCTGGGGTAACTACAAACAGTTAACAATACTGGGAGTGTTCCTGAGGATTACTTATGCAGCAGTAATTTATAAGGTCAAAATTTCACCCAGCTTCTGTTCTGCAAAGCTTAAATTATTAAGACAGGCAGGAGTTTGGCTCTTACCAGGTACTGACTATAAAAGCAAATGGATCTTATCCAGAGCTACTTTTCATGCCAGAATCCTCTGGGAAATGTTTGTGTAAGGTGATCTTTTTTCAATTCTCCCCCCTCTTGGGGCATTAGGATATGGACTGGGGGCAGTCAGGGCAGGAGCCTGGGACAAGTAAAGATTTCTTTGCATCACCATCTCCCAACCCAGAGCTCTCTCTCTCTCAAATCCACTTTGCCTGGGCCCATTCTGGAAATCTCTGCCAAACCACACAGCCCTCCACTCTTGCCAAATCACCACAGAAGCCGTGGGAAGTCACTTCACACAGGTGTAAGTGGTGCCTCGTGGCTGTGAGCGAGGCGCCGGGTCCTGTCTGCAGCATGGGGCCCAGCAGAGCTGAGCTGGAAGCACCAGGATGCTGCTGCCTCCCAGCAGGAGCCTCCACCCAGCAGCTGGGGATGCTGCCCTGATGGGGTGCAGGCAGAGGGATGGCAGAGCCCAGGCAGAGCCAGGAGCTGTGCCTTGGTGGGACAGCAGCAGCGTTGGGATGCCTAAACCCCCCCTCCCAGCAGGCAGCTGCTGCACAGCACGCACACAAACTGGGGCAGGACCAGTGGCCACTGGCACTGACTCGCCTTCACTTGCACCTCCAGCTCTTCTACTGCACGTGTAACACGTGTGGCATGTCTTCTGACCAATTCTGCTGGTGAAAAAGCAGTCCTGTGCAAACTTTGATGTTTGTTACCTCCTACATCCCTCCACCCTGGCCCAACACTGCTACAGCTGCAGCAGTCCTGCACTCAACCTCCCACAGACCACAGAAAAAAGCCAGCCAAAAGACCCTGTCTTTTATCCAGAGGTGCTCCTAGAATCTTAACAGGGCTTCCTCTACCCTCATGCTTCACCCTCTTTCACAGTCTCTCTACTTTCCTCTTTCATTTTCCTTGCACCTCCATTTCTATTTCATTTCTATTTACTATGTCTCCTGTTAACCCACCCCATGGTACTCAAAAAAGGATTCTCAGTGGGTACTGAGAGATTCTTACTTGTGCTCCCACTACACAGAAGGAGCACAAGGAATATTAGTTGTTCTGTAAGATTCTTATTAAGCAGCAAAATGGACATTTAGTTTTCAATTTTCTTACAGCATATAAAAAGCAATTTACTGAGGTTGCCATTAAAATTACCATTACTATTTGCAAGTAATTAGCATTAGTAGGTTTTCTAGTGGATATAGTGAAGGGAATGCTGTAAAGAGAGCAATAAATGTTAATGTGATGGAAGGCAAAATTACAAAGTGATAGAGGTGACCACATGGGTATGGGCCTACTCCAACACAGGTGCAGAATATGGCATATAGAAACCAAAAACTGACCAAAATTAAGAAGAGAGCCATGATCCCATTTAAACAAAAGTACTGCTGTGGGGTTCACCAAAGTACGTTTGCTTTGTAAGAAGAGCAGATTAAAAAGTAATGAAAGCATAGCAAATATTGTAATCTGGATTAAAATAAACTACCATTTTCCTGGACAAATTATTTCTAATCCCAAATGGCAGAGAAAAAAAAAAGAGTCATCCCCAAAAAAATCCTGAGACTGACAGTGTTATTCTGAAGTTCTACTTCTCTTCTGCTCAGCATTTACTAAACAGCTGGCCTTTTTCAAACCTTTTCCACAATGTTAAAAAGCAGGTGACTTAGTTTTTAAATTAAAGCTACTATATATTCAGAATACTACCACATGCAAACAAGATGCATGTTGAAATTACAGTTGATGGCAGCAAGTGACAAAGATGAGACTGATGCCTGTGAAAGATACAACCAAAGCTACAGCAACAAAAAGATCTAAACAAACAGAACTGCCTGAAATGAGACTTCAGCTTCCTAAAACCAAAGCTGGAACATTTTACATTCCTGGTTAGTCATTAAGTCTTTGATCACGCAAATTGCCTAGGTCTCTAGAATTCCTTTTTGAATACCCCCATAAATTTACTGGAGGACGTAAATAGCATCTCCTGTCCAAGCCATTTAGAGATTGGGAACAATCACGTTGCTTAGCGTGAACCAACAAGCATGATCTGGAAGTGTTCATCTACCATGTTGTGTTTGGAAGTGTTCAGCTACTGTGTTATGCAGAACTGCTGTGTCTGAAGTCTTTCCCAACACACCCTGGCCTTTTTTGTGAGACTCCGCTGGTGAATCATCAGCCGGGATCTTGCAGACTTTGGTTCAATGCCTTCCGTGACATGAGACTCACAAACACTGTTCTCATTTCCCAGAAGGGCTCTCAAACCATCTCACTGCGGAGTGTTCTCAACAAGGAAATGGTGCATATTGCAAAACAAAGAGGGAGCAAGATGCTTCAGCCCACGAATGAGAGCTCTCCCTGGGAGGCAGACTGCTGGCTGCTGGCCTGCACCCAGGAAGGAGAGTTACTTCTCTTACAAGAGCAGTGACTGGAAACCTTCCCTGAAGAAGACTCTATAAGCCTGCAGAGGCATGATCCCACTTGTACTCCCTACTTCCAATCCCTTCAAAAAACACATAACCCTTTCTATAGCACATCTCCTTGCCTTCCTTCCAGACCAAGGTACTGCCAAACCCACAGGGTACACTCCCAGGCTTTCTGAAATCCCAGAGAAATGAGCAGAGAGCAAAGACATCCCACTTCCTCAAGGACTGTTCTGATCAATACCTTAGTGGCTGAAGCACCATGGGCCCCTGTGCTGGGTGCCCATTAAATTTCTGCTATCTGCTCCCAGGAGCACACACTGACTGCTGTGTGGGCAGATGCTCCTGCCTGAGGCTGCGAGTCTGGCTCCTCCAGTCCAAACCCTTCCAACAAAGCTCAGTTTCTGTATTTCCAGACACCTTTCACTAGACCAGGTTGCTCAAACTTCATCCAACCCGGCCTTGAATATCTCCTGGGATGGGCCATCTGCCTCACCACCCTCACAGTAAAGAGTTTCTTGTTCCTTTTTTAATTTCTTTGCTTGTTGTTAAAACTCTTTTCTTGTGTACTTTATAAAGATTCTAAGCATCTTCTATGGATTTTAGGTATCACCTCAAAGCAGAGGCTCCCGACTTTCAAGTGGATACATTTATCTCTTGGTCTGTTCCTGGAAGTTTAACTCCCTTAATGGGGCCACATTCTCTAAACGCTGCATTTTTTATTGCCCAAGTTCACCACTAGATCTGGGCTCTAATACTCGACAGAGCTCTTGTCTATACTTAGACTTAGAGCCTGCTTTAGTTAACCATTACCTGGTGCATTTCATAGATACTGCAAATAAAGGTTGCAGTGAAATTGCAACTCCTAAGCTGCATATGTATTGATTAAGAAGGGGGAAATTATATCTTACTATTTCCTTTAACACTTTAATTCTTTACTGGGGAGAAATGGGGAAAAGTTGAGCAGAAAACTCCAAGGTGGCTGAGCCCTGTGGGTTGGCTGAGGGACATCTGCTCAACTTACAAGTTATGTAAGAGAAAAGTCTTATAAACCTACAGTGATCTGGTTTAAATTTTAGTTCCACAAGGGCAGAGAGGGAGAGGAAACCCTGCTCCCCAGTGTTAATAATACTGGGGCATACACTGCTGAAATTCTGTCTTCACTCACAAATATCTTGATCTATCACCTTTCATTTCTGTTACAAATCTAATGACAGCTTATGCCAGCATCCCTAATTTTCCACATGGCACTGAGGACAGCAGTTCTACATTATATTTATGCCAGCAGAGTTATTTTGTTCACTGCAGCTATTCTGAATTTTCAATAATTTAAGTTATGAATTGGCTCTTTAAAGCTACTGTTACTTCTGCCCAAAGTATCTCACTTAGGAGGCAGAAACACATTAATAAAGTCAGAGACTTGCTAAACAAAGAAGCTACAGTTGTTGCAAACTGATCCAGTCACTGTTTCTCACATTACCACACCAATGATTTCAGTTCTACCCTGAAGAGTTTTAGGGTGTAAAGATCATTTTAACCTATCGACACTACACTAACACCAGGGATGGATTACGCATGACTGGGGCAATGTACAGCATACAATTTTTTCTGTGAGGGATTCAGTCATTCCACACACAATTCATGCTCTGTACTGAGAGAGAGGCTGGGTTTGTGATGTGGAAGGCCACAGTTTCAGCTGAGTTCTTCTAATTAATTTCCCCTTAAAAATAGAGTGCAAACGTGTTACTGCATATGTTCTCATCTTATACAGTTCAGTATTTTATTATTAGCTAAATACTAAGTCAACAGAATTAGGAAAGAACCAGCAGATACGGAAACAGAATAAACCTGTGAAAACATTCAAACCTACACGGTTGCCACGAGAAGTGATTTACTGCACGCAAGTTCTCAAGACACAGTGAGGGACTGTTTTGCCAAAGTCATGCCAATTTACAGGGCAACTTTCAGCATTTCTTTTTATTACTACAGAATTGAATTCACAACTTGTTTCCTCTTTTCCTCAGACTTGATTAATTACCATGTTAACATAACTACTATTCTCCTGCTTATAATGGGCTCCCTCTAAAGTGCTGCCCCAGCAAAATAAGCCAGGAGAAAGCTTCTAGCTCTTTGCTCTAGCACTGCAATCCTTTCTAATCTCACTATTTTTCAAATTTATGTTCCATTCCAATAAAGCTTGTGTGAATATTACAGCAAATCAGATAATACAAGGTTATGACCCTTGTAATTGATCCTTCAAGGTTCTTTTTTCCTTTTTTTGCCAGTTGACATGGTAAAATCCACATTTAGCTGTGCTTGTTGACACTTGAGAATTCACTTTGTTGGTTGTATACACTGTTTCAGAGAGATCACATTACATAATTATGTATTTCTAGTGCTTCATTTATTCTATACCTACAAGCCCATTAAGCTGTAAGCAAACCTCCCATGGGGCTTTAAGACTGCAAGTATCAAGGGGGCAATGCTCCTATCCTGTTCAGAGGGAGCATAGGTAGAAGAGTGTATTATGTGAGGACACAGGGTTAAACATAAGCTACTAGTAGCTTATGTTTAAATAATTTCAAATACATAAAAACAGCTTAAAAAAAAAAAAGTTAAATTTCCATTTATAGAAAAAATACACATTTAAATGAACACAGACCATGTATCCCAGCACTAGGAATCAGTTTTCTGGAGCAATGGTTTCTGTATCACATGACCACTGGAATAAAGTGATTAATTGGACTGTCTCAGTAAATGCGATCATTACACTTTTAATTAACCTTTTCAACCTCTTACACCTTTTCGTTTTGTTATGCATTAGATTTTTACAGTTTTCCAGTTATTATGCTTGACTACACTTAAAACAATGTGGAGCTCTGTGAGAAAGATAAGAAGAACAATTGAAACAGCTCTTACTGTTCATAACAGGAAAATACCACTGATACTGTCATCATCAGAGCAGTTATAAATCAGGTGGAGGACAGACATTCTGAACTCTGTGGCTACGTTCCCACCTAATTTTTGTTTTGGCAGCACACTGTTATTTAATGACTCTGGCTACCAGGAAACTAGCTTTTGAAAATTCTTTCTCAACCTAGTTATAATTACTCCATATAAATCATACAATGATCAATTATAATAATCTTAGCTTCATCCATTATTTAAACTTAAGAGTCTGAATCTACACAGCAGGAGTGCAGGAAATTCCAAAGTCCCTTCTCTGCTCACTCACAACTGCTTTACTCCTGAAGCCATGCCAGCTACAGAAAAGAAGGGGCCAGATATGCTCTTATCTATGACAGCCAAACCTGAAATAACCACAGATTTCAGACAAGCAATGGTTTCTGGCTTGGTTTTTTCTAACCACACTGTCTTACAGTTGGTGAAACTAAATTCAACATGAGATTTTGCTTTCTTAACGTTGGTGGACCACAATCAGAGGAGCTCTGCAGTTACATACAGTGACAGCACAAAATATTCTTACTTTAAAATGGCCTAGGTCTTCCTCACATGGATGGATAGAGACATATTTGTATACACACAGATGTGTGTACTAGAATGTTTCAGCACTATTTGGCTTCATGTATCATTTCACAAGAGCTTGAGAAAAAAATCCAAATGTTTGTGTCTAATTTAAGGCTGATCCTAAGATACTTAAGCTCAGTGTGATATGAACCCTAAGTCTGATGGAAGGAGGAAAAAAATCTTAAAAGGAAACAAAACTTTCATGAAGGTTCAAGCGAAACATCCAAATCTTTTTCAGAAAAACTTCAGAACTTTAACTGTATTTTGAAATAGTAACAAGGATTTTTAGAACTATTTAATAAACTGACTATATGTTTTTGATCATCCAGAATATTTAGCTAGTTGTTATTAGTTTTCTGCATCTTGTCCTAGTTCAGTCTCAGCCATAATATTTGCTATCCAATGTAAAGACAGTGTCTGTTTTGAGGGTCAAGATTTTTTCATTTCCAACACGTATTTTAATGTTTCAACTACATGCCAAGAATTCCTTTATCAACAGAGGTATATTTTTCTGTGTTTCTCAACTAAGTCTGCCCAAAACCCCCCAGATTTTGCAGCATTTAGGCTGAAGCAGAGAAAGGAGATGACAAGGAAGGAAACCTTGTCAGTGCAGGAAGGAAATTCTGGATGTACAAGGTCTAGAGCAAGTATTCGTACCTGATATCAGAATCACAAGGTTTTTCAGTAACTCCACAGCCTCTCTGAACAGCTATCCAGTATTCCCAATGCATCCCATTAAAATTTTTTCATGGTATGTTATCTAGCACTTTCTGCAACATAATTCCCCCGTTTTCTTCCTACATTTACTCCTTTCCTCTTAACAATGGCTTTTTAATTTCTTGAAGACTCTCCTTCTCCCAATACTTGTCTTTTAAGTTAGTCCCCCTCATATTCTTTCTTCACAACATAAATGCATTTTCTGGATATCCAAACTCGTGTTATTAATTCACACATTTGGGAAAGAAAAAAAAAAACAAAACAAGAGGTTACAAAAAAAAAACCCAAAATCATTGACCAAAAATTTCTGTACAAGTTGTACTCAGGAGATTGCTACAGACAGACAAAACCTGTTAATTCAAGAGTTGCTGAAGCATAGCTTACTCCAGCCTCAAGCAATACCAGTGTAGGTAGGGATGGTTTACACACATTGACTGCCTGCTGCAGGAGTATATATTAGCTTATCTTTGACAGCAGCTTGCTCTTGATGGCTATAACCTGAAAAAAAGAATAGTCAAAGTATATAAAACCTTAGTAGGAAAAGTATCCTGCTTATTCTGCAGCGTTACTCTTCCAGAAGGAAACCGAGAAAGGAAAGTGGGCTGGAGAGGTGACTGTGATTCCAGTCTGACAAGAGCAGCTGATGGGATAACTCAGGGAATAGTTAAAGGCAGATAAAGGGAAAGATCCTCTCTCCAGAATAAGAGGAAAGCACCACCGTTCCTAGATGGCAGAATCACAGATGTCTCATGACAAAAGTCCACCAGCACAAGTGAGAGAAGAGGCTAAAACCACAGTGAAAGCAGCAGTGACAGCCACAGGGCAGATGCTCAGTTAGTGACAGCAGCAGGGGTGGGGCAGAGGGTACCATCATGGCATGGAGAGAGCAACAGAGACAGAGAACAGCAAAATCCACAGCAGCTGGGGAGGCACCAGCTCAGCCCCCCTTTCCCTGCTGCCACTGAAAACCATTCGGGGCAATTATCTGGCCCATCGACCAAACAATACGAGCCTCATTCCATTAATCCACCACCAGCTGCTCCTCTCTTTCCTATCAGTTGGTCCCAGTGAATTCCTGTTGAATACAAATAAATTCACCACAATTTGAAGAGGATAGCAGCGGTAACTTTTTGTTCATGGATTTGCTTATGTGAGCTTCAGTCACTGTGCTGCTGCTGACTCCATCTGAGGTCCCTCTGCTGAGCCCCAGAGCCAGGGACAAGGAGATGTGTGCACTGAGGCAGGTGTACCTAATGGATCATGGGAAACAAGATACTTTGGAAATAAGTCACTTCAATGATACTGCCCTGGAGAGTTAATAATGCTTATGATGGTCCCCATCCTACTGCGTGCCCAGAAGATAAAATGTACAAAATGAAGGTGAGGCAGCTGTGTATGATGTATGTCACTTACCTACAGTGCAATTGGGGGTTTGTTTACTTGAGATCATTAAGATATTTAAGAGATTACACCACACTAACAATTAGACCTACTGCCTACTGTCTAATCTCAATTACCTGTCACTTTCATTTATAGCACGCGCAACACGTGGCAATAGACAAAAAGCTTCTTATTGTTTTGTCTGCAGTGCTCTTGGCTTTCCGCTGGTCCCCACAGATCTCCCTCCTGAGCTAGTCTGGTTACCTTTCCATAGCTCTTATAAATGGCCAATATCTCTTTTTTTCCACATGTAAAAATGTGTTTCTTTCTGAAAAAAGGCAAAGACGAAATAAAATTATTTTGACTTGTTAATTACATTTAACAGCATTTGTGTCCCTTTTTCGAGATGCTGCCTCTGAACACAGTATTTTGACTTCCATTTACTTCAAAAAACTCTGAATCCAAGTTTTATGCCCAAATTTATCTTGTCTTTGAAACCCATTTCATTTGATTGAGTGCTATAGTGACCTGGGCATCAGCTTACACTCTCCTTAGCTCAATTTTTAACTCTAAAATACATAAAGAATATATTGGTTTTTATTTGGCATACACGTTTGCAAATATGTGAATGCACAGGTACACAGGACAAAAGTAAACACAGTTGGAAGAGAAAAGCAGTGTTATAACAAAATTGATTATTTTGGTGTTCAAATACTTAAGTCAAATGAATGTCTTCCTAATTAGCGAGGAGTGAGCCTCACTAAGCAAAATGACAACACTATTTACATTTAAATAGTCTATTTTATTCAGAGTCACTTCACACACATGCACACTACTGAACTGCAGCCAATTCTGCAGTAGAGAATAATAACTATACAGCACCAGCAGCACTGTCCAAGAGGCACTGGAGGGACACGCATAAGAGATGAATCAAGAGTGCATAGTGCTCCTGTAATCAAAATTATAACATTTTTTTTTTAATTCTGTTTTCAACATTCATACTCCTGCTTGATCAGGTAGTAAGTGTTATTGCTGCCAGGAATTCATATCTCAAGACTGAGATCCCAACTCACATCCTGCTAGGATGCTTGCACAGTATTGACTAAAATGGATGCGTTTGAAATAGTAATTGACTAGTGATGTATGGCTTCCAAATAGGCAAATTATGTTTAACATGTCTCGGTAAGTGAAGAACCCATTTCAAGACAACATTAATATTAACACTGTTAATGTTTTAACACATTCCCTTCCTGAGGGTGCAGCCAGTGCAGTGCTGCAGAGGCAGCAGCAGTGCAGCTCCCAGGAGCTGAACAGTGTCATTCCTCAGGCACATGACACTGCCCACTGGTCACTCTGTGACATGGGGACATGGAGACTGCAGCTCCTGCCCCTCCTTGCACAAACACAGCTCTAGTTCATGACTGCAGCTCTGACTGAGTCACTGAGGCCGTGGGTGCAGAACCTTTGCACTGCTAATTTCTGCCTGCAAACCTTGATGCTTCGCAAACTGAGTAGAAAACTCTGGTAACCTTCAGCTTCCCAGTGTTGTCCTACTCTTTCTCTTGAAGAACTGATTCAGTAACACTGCTAGGAAAATGCTGAGCAATGGTTGAAGTCAGAGTCAGTGCCCCTCACAAACAGGCTGATGAGGAGTTTCTTAGCCCAGCTGGAGACAGGAGATCAATACCATTCTACATATATTTGCTCTTTGTTTTTATTTACTTGTTTCTTCATCCTCATCTAAAACACAGAAGAGTTTGTTTATATACCTGATTAGGGTATTAGCCTTATTTTACTTCTGAATACACTTACAAATGCATATATTCAGTTAAAAACAGTACTCATGTTACAGCCTGAGAGCTAAACTAAACCTGCATCTTGAAGCTAGTGATGTTCTAATACTGTTGCCATGTGTTAGAGAGACATAAAATAATAGAGCCCCAATCCCAGAAAAAGCACTATATATGGAAGCACCGAGGAGAGAACAGAACCTTAAAATTCATTACACACTGGGTACACAAACATTTCTCAACCAGCAGCAGCTCCTGCTCTCCAAGGCCCTCCTACCACTGGGAAAACTTTCACACGTCCAACTAAGTGCACGTCCAACACAATAGCACAGTTCCCTCTGTAATTCAAGAGCATAAGAAAGAATGATTAAGAATGCTATTGAAATCAACACCAAAACTTCAAATAAAATGAATCATGATTAGCTGCTGAAACTAGAATGATGTGGAAAAGCAAAATATCCACGATATAGCAGTGCACCAGTAAATAAATAAAGCATAAAAGTCCCACATATTTGACATTTGAAGAACAAAACTATCCATCAATGTCTTGGCACGGATCGATCAAACAGAATGCTGCTGACGAAAATCTAATAGTATGATGGTAATAATGTAGCCATAAAGCCTCTACTCTGTAATTGACTGCTTCCACTTCAAGCAAACATGTCTAAAAGAGTGACTAATGTTCACCTAAAGATTTCACTTGCGTTGAATGACAATCAGCTACACCTCGTGCTATTCTCCATAGATTGCTTGTGCTGGGTAATTGTTGAGGGAGAGGAGCCAGAGAGGAAATAGTCTTCTTAACTAAGGAAATTTATGTGAAGAATGGTATGATAATCTCAAAGGAAAATCTAGTTTGCCATCTTATTTTAAAACACAATGCAATACTCCAGCCATAGCATTCCCTTCCTAAAGCAGAAGCATCAGTGCTGACTGATAAATAGGGCAGAGTAGGTTTTATATTTAAAATGGGTATTTAAACTTTCAACAAGATACAAAAAATACTATTTTTGCTTCCCAAAATTACAGCCTAAATTCTCTGAATAAAGAACACATTTCTGAGAGGCTACAGATATATTGTATGCTTTGGTCAGAATTTCCATTTCACTGAAAGTCAATACTGTTAATTAGCATTATAAACCAAACAGAACCATGCCCTTTAATGACATGCCTTTATAGCTTACTTCTGTGATCTTACAGAGTAGACTATTTTACAAATAATGTGAATTAATACACAGTTTATGTAGTTTTAATTCAGGAGATTAAGATGAAATTAAGCACATTTTTGTACTTTCCTAAACAAAACCTGAAAAACTAAAGAAACGGTTTGGTGGGTTTCCCTAATTTTTTGAGGCCAGAATGAGAAATTTAAATTTCCTTTCTAAGTTTCACTGAAGATAAAAATAATTAAAATGTTTGGAACTCTTTAATGGACCATGATTGGTCTGTCGCCTTTGATATATACTTAAAGGTAATTGGCTAGTCTTAGTGATGTATTTTTAAAGAGCTACCTATTGATTAATAATGTTTCAGTATTAATATAACCACTTTGTGTGGATCAAGAAATATCAATAGCAGAAACCCATATTTATCCACAAATTAACTGGCTATAGATCTGTTGCTTTAAGCAAAATGGGGTGCATTCACTCATTATTTTATAAGAGTGATGAGATAACTGTAAGAGTGAAGATTAAAGCAAAATTTGGGTTTATATTTCAGCTGCATACAATATATAAAGTTTAATTCTTTCTGCTCTTCAGAATAAATGAAAAAGGGACATAAAAGCAGAACTTCCAACTGCAGGAATTGGTGACACTGAAGTTTTGTACTTTTGGGCCTCCAGGTCAAATGCTGGACAAAATGAAATGTGCAGTACTGACAGAGGTGGATTTTTTTTTTTTAATCCAGTTAAAAATGGATTAAACCAGTAAATGATCTCATAATTGACCCCTATAACCAGGTCTCTTACAGCCCCACTCATCTCATTGTCACCCAGCAGGTTCCATAAGGCATAAGGACTCAGAGGTTTGCTGATTTATAGAGATAGTTGAAAAGAATGCCCTGGCCTGTGATCAAGAGCCATCACAGAATTATAAAAACTTGCATCAGTTGATTTGCATGGGAAATGGCAGAAAAAGAGAGTGCTGTGCCTTCCTACCATAAACAAGAATAAATAAATTAGGGAATGACTCACTGTCAAGTATCTTATCAAGCAGTTCAAAACTTGTGCATGGAAATTTTAGGCAGATCAGGCAAATTCAGGTCTGATACCTGTATTGGCCATTCAGTTCATCCTACTGTGGCAAGCCAAAATAAGTCCATCCTTTGCAGATCATCTGGTCTAGTCTCCCAGTGGTTGTGCTGCTACAGCCTCCACAGTATTCCATACACTGTCCAGTTATCTTTAAAGTTAGATTTCTTTTCTCTAATACCTAACCTAAACACTACACACTACAGTTCAGAACAAATGACAATTACCCTGTCACAAAGGATATTACACTGCTTTGACATTTGTTCTTAATGAATCCACACTGACCCTCCTGATCACCTTATATCCCCTAGATACTTTTAAATCATTTTTTTTAATACCCTATTCAATCATGCTTCCAAGCACTGTGTTTGGGAACTGGATCATAATTCCCTGGGCTTTTTTTCTAGGTCTATTTTATTGATGGTATATATATATATATATATATATATATATATATATATATGCACACATATATATATATATATGTGCGTGTGTTTTGTTTTTTTTTTTAAGTAGGTTCTACGCTAGTTTTTCAGTAGCCCCCTTGGGCTTCATTTTCTTTCCATGAATTCTCAAATTGCTAATAGCTTATTGACAGCTTCAGTTTATTAAGTACATTAAAAATAATTTAATCAGGCCATAAGAAGGAAAAAAGACCTCACATTTCTAGAATATTTTTCTTCTTTTCTATTGAAGACATATTTTAACTTGAAATTAAAAAGGAATTTTTTTTTTAAATGCTACATCATGTGGTGACATACCACATGTTACAGGTCAAATAGTTTAAAACTACCTTCCTAAATTGCTTGCTGAGCTATGTTGAATAGTTTTAGATGGTCTTTTATCAATACAGAAAGCAGTTCTCATAGTCCAAAATCTTTCTTTTCACCTCCAATACACACAGGTCACCAAGGGCAACACAGAGACCGGAGTGAGGCCTAGAGGGATTGGCAGACTCTGTCTGGGGTGGTTTTGCTACTCTGGAGAAGGAAAAACACTTTCACTCCACCTGAGAAGTCAAACCAGATTTCTGGTACCTTTGTCTCACCATAGAAGCATTCTGGTAAATCAGGCCTTTATTATCATAAAGTTGGCCAAAACTTCATTGCTGTTGTTTTCTCTATGAACAAACACAAATGTTTGTGAGACCTTTGTCTTTCATGAGCTTTTCTTTCATGTTACCAGAACCCTTCTATTGCAAAACCAGGATCTTCAAACACGCACTCACACCTCCAGAGCTTGAAAGCCCCAAGCTCTGAGCAATGTGTCATTACTGAAAAGACATCACAAAGCCACCGTTTTAGGACAATCCATCCCCTCCCAGTGTCCTGATCGCCCTCTTAAACATGTGCATGACCATCAGGAGCAATAAAATAAGGCCCTCTTGAATCTCAAATGTATAGAAACTGCTTGCTTTCTTTCCCATTTTCCTGAGCAGAAGCTGGAATTTCTCTTTGTCTCTCTCCTGGTCACCACAGCTGAACTGGAGCAGCAGTGGCTGAGAACATGAAACAGCAAATCCAGGTGGAGACAGAACAGGAAGAAAAACAGCACAAAGCAGATCCCTCACTGTCCACAGCAAAGGGGGTGCCTGAGTCAGGATCCCCAGTGCTACATCCAGCAAGGGAAGGACTTCTACAATTTGACAGTCAGATCAGCAAGGGGCTTTTTCACACAGTCTGTCCCCAGCAATGACAGTTTGTTGAGCCTTACAAACAGGGGCTGTTTTATCTGTTCAGGAAAGCAGTGGAAACTGGACTAGAAGTGCTGGTCAGCTCCCCACAGCCCTACCCCTGCAGAGCTGTCAGGCAGCCAGAGCCTGGGGAGCTCCAAGCCCACTCTCCTACCACTTCCCATTCATCTATAAAATTGCAGGAAGCCAGTGAAGGGACAGTGCCAGGAGCATCAGTTTCCATTTCTGAAGGGCTCCTGGAAGAAATGTCAGTCTGCTCAGCCTTCACTCCCTGAGTTGTAGGGAGCTAAAAAGAGATGGAACCAGGGAATACTGCACGAAATGTAATTTATGGCCTTCGGATGAGGGCCACAGCCATTAAATGATCCCCTGAGTGTGAAACTCTGCGAAGCCTGGCTACAAACACAGGAGATCTAGTTCCTGGATGAAGCACTTTGTCCATCCCTAATCAGCAATTCTTTTCAAGGCAAATTAATGTAGAATAGAACTGCTAGTATGATAGAATGGCTATTAGAAGAGTTTCCTCCTCTGAGTTTGGAGAAGTTTAGAATAAGCTCAAGACCAGGCTATCAACTCCACACCTGCCATTCCCATTTCACAGCAGGATCCCTCAGGCTTCTGAAGCAGCAGGAGTAGGAATGGGACAGTAAAGGAAGCACAATTTATCACAGGCAACAATTTACTGTGAATTTGAGTGCCCTAAAGTTGCAGTGACTGCAAAAACAGCACAAAGATTAGCTGCTTCAACAAACATACAAGTTGCATAAATATTCCCATTATTATTTTTTTCCTAACAATAATTCTAACGTAGTTTTTTTCCTTTCTTAAAAAAATCAAATGATCAACTTTTCTAGTCTGTCTTTATCCAAACAGTTCTCCAAAATTCATAAATGATTGGACTGCTTCTGAAGAAATTTTTATTTGTATGTAAAGCTTGCTGCAAAGTAAGTCGTGAGGAAGTAACACGGCACTGTAACAAATTTTACATTTTCCTATCTTCTTTTAATCAGTCTCACATGATGCTTTACATTTTGTTATGATGTGTTCATGCAGTGCTGAATCTCAAGTAACAATGACCCACCCAAATTCCCAACAAGTTAAGCAGATGCATAAAAAGCAATTCAGAAACAAGCAGCAACGCTAAGAAAAAAAGCTATTAAACATGAAGAGAAAGCTTTTACCAGGGCATAGGAATAGGTCAATTTGTGCAAAAAGGAAATATAAGGAGCACTTTAATGGCCTTAAATGCATCAGTAATTTTACAGCATTTGCTTTCTTTTTCTTTTTCTTTTTCTTTTTTTTTTTTTAAATAGTTACAGGATGCACTCGGTTCCTAAAAGCTACTATATTTAACTGGCAAAATGAGTGACCATTGTTTACTACTACAAAATCCATGTACTCAGTCCACAACAACAACAACAACAACAAAGTTAGTATTTACTTCCAGTCAACCAGCTGAAAGGCTTTCCTATATTTCAAATACATATTTTTCTGAAATTTCATCCAAGATTCCTCACTGTCATTTTTGAGAAATTACAGCAAATTACTAAAGATTTCTATCCATGATTGAAAATATTTTTTGTATAACAATGAAGTCATTACTCTTTTTATTCCTGTAAATTCCATGAGAGGAAGAAACAGAAACACAATAAAAAATCTCTTTCATAACATTTGATTAGAAAATATGGCCTGCAGAAGTCTAGCTCTCTTTGCACTTCGCACATTAAGAATCCAAATACGTTACCAAAGCTGGGATTTTAACCCCCCACAGCTTTAGCACAAAGAAGCACATTAATAAGATACAATTTAGATTTGCATTTTTTAATAAGCAAGGGGATCAAAGAAAATATGAATGCTGAAGGGATGTTAAATCATGTGCAAATTCAAACATCAAGGTATACTACAGAATGAAGACACATTTGCACCAAAGCAAATGTGGTAAGGCTTCCCAAAAGTTGTGGTGAACAAAATGATCTCTCTTTGAACTGTCTGCAGGCACCCAGTGAGTCTAGGAGAGGAGTAGATACACTGAAGTTGTACCAAATATTTTGTGTATTTGATTCTGAATATGGTAATGGTTGATGGCAAATTAGCTGGGATGATGGAGGACCAGCAATGAAAGGATTCCTCTTTCTAATAACCAGTGCTGCTCTCATTAAAGACTCTGAGCTGTTTCTACATGAGGATTTGAGTATTTTAACAGACAAGTACTGTCATGCAGACAGCAGGATAGCTCCTCTCACTGAGGTGGCCATACAGCTGTAGTTTACTGGGTGTAACCATCAGTCTTAGGCAGCCTGAGCACCATGGGCTGGTACAAAACTTTGCTGAGGCCCTGCCATTAAAAAGTCTGCACTTCTTCACACCCCACGAGGAGGCTGAGATATCTCCCGGCCAGCAGAATGCAAACCAGCACCAACATTTCAGCTCTTCCTACTCACCCAGAGCAGTTGACAGGTACGTAAACGGACATAGGGTTGTTGAAAAGGGCACCAAGAAAACAAGGGGGAAACAGCCTTGACAGGCTAATGACAAACATTCTTTTCTGTAAAACTGTTTTACATTTTTTGAAGAATTGAGTTCATAAGCTGAAGCTGCCTCCAGGCGTGACCAGCATTTACTCATCAGATCTCCACAGGCCTCAATGACCTTGGCAGTCTTACAAGGATCATATTTTCACATGGATGAACTCTTCCTGAGCAATTTGTCCAAACAGGATTTCTATCAATGTCAGGTACACTTCTCTTTTCATTCTACTTCCCTTTCCTTGATTAAACATATCTACAGTGGACATTAAAGAGAAGAAGCAAGTGTTCACCAACATGCAGATTCAGTAAAATTAAATCAATGAATCACAGAACTAAACCAGCGTCTGCAGCTATCACACCCTTCACTGCAGTTACCACACTCCTCACTGTTGCACGCTCTGTCCCTTTGCCTATCCTGATTTACTTTGGAAGTTCATCAGGACAGGGTTTATCTTGCAGCAGCGCTTGTGCACAGCCTGGCAGAATGGAGCCTTGTTCCCAAATAGCTCTTGAGCATTATGTAATAAACATGATTCATATGTGGATCATCTCCATCACTCTCACAAAGAGTGACAGAAGATAATACCTTCTGAAGGAATCGCTTTCCACACTTCAGTGTCAGCATGCAGCAATGGTCTCTGCTTATTTTAAACTTCCAGCCTAGGAGCTTCCCAAGAATTTTGAGGGAAAAATGCTTGATGTACTTGGTGTATACAACGAACTATATTCTCTGCTTGCAATTAGACTCAAAAATTCAGAGTAACTGTTTTTCTAAGAGTTGTCAAGTTCTGTCGCATTTCACAGACTTTTCCTATCTTCAGAAAAGACCAACACAGAACAAGGAATTTAATTTACAGCTCCTTAAGCATCACACTGAGAAAATGAGGATCGTATTTATTCTTTGTCAGTATAAGCAATGCATAACAGAAATCTGTATATGAAATAGAGAAAGAAGTCTGTTCTAGTGCCCATGGAGACGCCTCTACTCAAACACAAATAATGAATTTCTAAGCAGAATTTCAGATTTGATACTTAATTAGCATTGTCTACACCTGTATTAACAGCAAATTGATTTGATCCCATGTCACATACACAGCCATCTTGCTCCAGTGAGTTCACTGGAGAGGAAGAAAATAAAAAATGTCCTGAAAAGCAGCTTTTATTGGTTGCTGTCAGACAGGGATAGATGGACAGCTGCTCTGATTCACTGCAAAAATCTTTCTATTCATAAATTCCTAATACATGCATAAATCATAAGAGGCTGAACGGAGCAATTACTCTGTATTTGACCAATTCATTTCTTTTTAGTGGAAAATAAACTTGGACAAAACCATCACCAGAAAAACTTGTAAAAAGCTGCCCTAATGATTGCTATTTCCAATAATATATCTATTAGGTCATGTTTTCAGTCATAAAAACACAGTAACAAATGGACAAATTTTCCACTTTGAAAGAGATAAATAAGTTAAATTTCTCAATTCAACAATAGGTCAGCTGGTGCTGCGTGAAAATTTTAAAGCTTGGCTGCCTGACTGTGAGATGTCACGGGTATCTCATGCCTGGTGTCACATGGCACAGCAATCATCTGGATACAAACTTGTAACACTCACTGGGACAGACCTGCCAAGCTTTACAGACTTGTTAAAAACAAATGGCTATAAAAATCAACTTGGGTTTATCAACCTGGCCTACAGAAAGTAAGAAATAAACATTTATTAATTAATTTATTAATTGATTAATAAACAAATCCATTTCCAGTACAATAGCTGAAAAAAAGCAACAGACAATTTAAAAAAATGAGGTTTGACCTAGCAGTATTAGATATATTTTAAGTATTTTGTAGTATGCACTGTTATAAGTGTAATTCAAGAATTGCTCGATTTACCTGTTGAAACAATATTGTAAATTAAGGTCAGATCTTAACAAAAGCTGGTTACCTCAGGCAAAGGGGAAAACAAAAAAATGCCCAAAAATTGTATTTTTTTTTTGTAAAGCACCATCACTAGATATAGAGCTTGAACAGTGAATTGTAAACTAACTAGAATAATGAAAGCACCCTTTTAATGAATGTAATTCACCATGACAATGTTGATGTGATTCATGCAGTGGGGCCACATGTCAGAAAAAAGGAAATTATGGGTCATTAGGGTAAATTAAAATTATGCAGTGGATTTGAATAATTTTCTTCATTTTTCTAGGAATTTCTGAAAATTTTCTTTTAATATCTTAAGTTTTCCTTTAAAATATCATACCATTCTTCTAGTTTGTCACTTTCCAACCAGTTTTAGCTTGGAAAGTGACAAGCATGAGTTGTAAGGCTTTGTCTGATTATGTAACATTTGTATCAATAAGAAAATGAATGAAAAACCCTCATGAATCTACTATGAAAAAAACACTTCTTTTTGTTAATGTAACAAAATAACTATACACACAAATCCCTTTTTTTACCATGGATTTTTAGTAAACATACAGCTGGGTAAATTTTGTGCCTTGGAGATATAAACAAAAAATGACAAGCAAGGCAAGGCACAAGAGTTTAGAGGACAAAAATGAAGATTTTGTAGGCAGAGAAGGGAGCGTAGGGATAGTACAATATAAAAGAACAAAATCAGAACACCATCCAAAAATGTGATTTATCCTAAGGTCTTAGTTAACATTGCAAACAGACTTAGGCATTGTCCCAAGCCTTAAAAGAATGTCCCAAATATCAGAAGAATTATTTTTTGTGGATCCCCAAATCAAAATTCTAATAAAGCTTTTAAGGTATCTCTAGGCATTGTTAAACAAACACTTTCATGCATGTTAAAGGAGACATTCCAACCAGTCTTGAATGACATCTGAAGTAAGTTTGAAACTTACATTTTCATCCAGTTAGTAATTCATCTGTCAAAGCCATATCTCCAGTCTGACAGAGTCCCCAGTAACATGTACAGAGGAAGCCAAGGTTAATTTTTTTTCAAATGTGGACAGTTCAAATTAACTCTTACCCCACTGAAGTCTTTTCTTCTTAAAATGGCCATGACTGTTTTTTGAGGAAACAAACTTGAAAAGGCTGAACACTTCACTTGCCAGTGGTGAAACCATAAATTAATATACAACTTCATAGAGCATGAATACACAACTTCTTAGAGCACTTCTAAGTCTACTTTGCTGTAAGAGCTAGAATTCTAAATGTGTTATAAATCAATGACCATTGTACAGTTTTTCAAAAAATACATATACTGTCTTTAACCCACTGTACATTTAGAAATTTCAGAGTGGTATGGACTACTAGGCATTTAGCTATACACAGATTTATGCTACTCTTACGCCTACTGTTTTTAATTAGTTACTTTTTTAACATGTTCTCTCTGAAAGCACAAAGGCATACGTCAATAACAACCATGAATGATTAATTCTGTTACAGGACCTTAATTTACTAAGCAGGTAACATGAATTTGTGTAAGTTGAGTCCTAAGAATATTATGAATGTTAATAGATGGCCAGGTCATTCTCTGCTTTAATTTGATAAACATGGTGATGTTTTTCATTATTAAAATGTGGTTCCCTGAAGTATAGATTTAAAAAGATGAAAGAATAAAGCAACAAGAGATTGATGAGATTCAGCTTCATGCTGCACTGTATAGAAGTATTTTCAATGGCATGTAATCCAGGACTGCTTCAGAAAAAACAGATGAAATATTTGAGTAGAATAGGCCCCAGTAAGGTGAACTCCTCCTTCCAGGTGGGCACTGTAGTGAGAGAACTCCAGGGAGGAAGGAGCTGGGTGCAGGACATCTGCAGGGAAGGGGGTGAAGCCAAACTGCAGCAACAGGTTAATCACAGAGACAGGCAGAGCCCTGCCAAGAGGTCTGGTGGCATCAGGTCTGCACTGTGGGTCTTTAATTATTACCTGCAGCACCAAAGGAACAGTCAGTGCCCCAATCAACCAGAGACAAGGAGTGCATGCTAAGTGAAACATGGCCTCAATAGAACAAAAATATGTAGCATTTATTAGCACCTGGGAATATTATTTCACTGTCTTTGGACCCTGTAACAATTCATAAGGAGCTAATCAGATTCTTATTTGCCATTAATATTCTTCTATGGCAATACTATTTAAAAACTCTCTTTGTATGCTCTTCAATATTCCAGCTTGGAATGACATGTTAGTTTCAAGAATAGTCTTTCAAACAGACTTACTCTCAGAACTAAGGCAAATCACTTTGTGGCTGAGATATGACATAAGGTATTTCCATCCAAGAGCAGAACTCATGTCTACAGAGCTGCCCCCTTTTTTTTTTTTTTTTTTTTTTTGAGATTCTTCAGTTAAGCTATCCTTGTACTTGAAATGAAAAAAAACAAACAACCAGCCCCCAAAACTGACCAAAATTGCATGTTTTAACCAAAATTACATTTAACAGATCACGTCCTTGTTGTGAGTAAATGCATCAACATATGGAGACATCCACACAGACACACACTGGGTATCCAGTGAAATGTGAAACTCAACACACTGCTGTCCAGTAGCACTTTGTAACCAGGATTAAGTGCAGTGAGACTTTACACTGTTCAGCTGCTACAGAAAGTCAGGCAATAATGCTGTTCCTCCACTCCTGAGAATGTAAGCACCAAAGCACAGCAGTCTCTCCTGTAATGTGGAGTACAGAGGGAGACTGAGAGACAATTGGAGGGAGAGTGTGAAAAATGGCAGAGGACACTTAGTAATGAAAAAAGAAAAAAAAAATAAAACAACGCTCCTAATTTCCCAAGGGTTGGGTATATTTAACTGTCACATCTGGAACCCATGTTTAAGTGTCATTAAGGGAGCTGGTTTTCAAAGAAGGTTATAAACTTGAGTGTTCTGAAATCACTCTGCAGCACTGTTTACACAGCAGAGTGGCTGCAGGTTTTACAGCTCTGAGCTGGAGCCCGACAACCACAGGAACCAGAAACCCCACAGGGATGCTCACACTGATGTTCTCCCTGCCTCGAAAAAGGGATGCTCACAAAAGCAAAGCAGCTTAACACCAGCCAAGGAGTTTGAAAGTCTCAGACACAGCTCTAGAGCTATTAGTACAACAGCCTCTCCTGGGCCAAAAAACCCCACCTCAAAGTACTGCTTTACAGATTCTCATAATGGTAACTGCACTTCAGGCAACGGAGTGGCTGAAAGAGGCACAAAGGACAACAGGAGGAGTTTTAGTGATGTGACATTTGAAACACACTTCACATACAAAACAGTCTGTTTTCAGAGGTCTACCAAAATGTAGGTCTCCATTTATTTAGGAAGATTTTTACTCCAAAAAACATCTTCTAAAGGCATTCAAGGTTACTGGGAACTCTGAATTGGGAGAAGGCCTCAGGACTCAACCTTTATTCATCTGTGCCTATGTGCACTTCACACTGAATTCAAAAGCCCCCAAAACAAACAAACAAGCAAACCTCAGTAGTTTTTCTTTTTTGGAAAGGTCAAAAGCTCTTTGATTACAGACAGCATTGGTGAAGTGCTTTGGACTGCGAGTGTAAACATCTTTAGCATTATAGCAAAGATGAAAAGATAGAGAGCAGCAGACAAGGTACAAACAAAGACACGGAATTTCTTTTGCAAATGCATATGTGAGTTCTGCATGTGCTAGTTTGCTCTGAGCTATGTTAGGTCATGCTGTGTGACACGCATTTGATTTGATACAGGATTTAGAAGGACACACCCATCAAAGTATCTTCATAAACTGCCTGCAGAATTAGACAACTGAATTTTGCCTACATTTGAAGTAGATGTGGGATGTTTATTCGTAGACGCAAAGGCTAACCTAAGTCAATGCATGTTGCTGGATTCATTTCTTTTTGTAGGAGAAACAACTGGTGTTCACTGTATTGCCACCATATTTATATCTATTTTGTCTTAAAACGGAACTTGGATATTAAGACTATTAACACAATACAATACAACATATTTGCTTAATTACTGCTTGTAAATTGTAACATGTCAGAGAAAACAAGATGAATTAAAGCCCAAAATGAATTGATCTGTTTACATGTGTTCACAGGAACACTGGAACCAATGACATTGCCATTATAAAACAACATTTACGCCTGAGTAACTGAGGTGCTGCACTCTAACTGTAACTTGGAGAGCACTGTTTGAAACAGCAGCACACATTCTTTGTGTTTACAGAAATGAATACTTTCATTTCCATCTAGTAGCGCGTGGATCTGTACCAGCCAATTTTTACCTGATTAAATGGTGTTCCCATTAACACCTATGACCTTTCATCTGTTTAGAGACTTCTTTTGCATCAATGTCTTCAGAAAGGGGACAAACAAAAAAAAGTGTAAGGATTGAGAGTGATTACTCCAGTATAAGGGTAGTTTAACATACACTCCCATCTTCCTTTGGTGTGGTATCCTAGTCTGCACCAAAGGACCCACAAATCCCTTTCCCTGTGGTACCTCAAGAATGAGGTACCATACACAGCCACATTGGAGTGGAATTTCTCAGGCTGCAAGAAGAAAACATTCTCTGCAGGTGATGTCTGATGGGTGAGGGTAATCTGTCCAATTTTAATTTAGTTGACATATCAGGTTAGATTTTTAATTCTGTGTTTATCTGCAGACAAAAGACTACATTCTTAAAAACAAGCCTGAATTGTTCAAATGAAACAGAGATCGAAATGCTAATTGAGTCTTCTCCCAGAAAGATTTTGCTTAGATCTGTGAGAATACAAAAGGCCAGTTAATCGAAATATATGCAGTAAATTTTGTTTATTCAGTTCAAATCATATAGACAGGTTAATTAAAAATTCACAAAGGATTTGTTTTCTCTGTATCAAGCCTAAGGGTTCTTAGTGTTGTGTTTAAACAGGTGCATATAAGAGCAATGAATATGATATGTATCCTGAAACAGGATTTTTAAAAGAAAATCAATATCCCAGGCAAGAGAATAAATGGAATTTATCACTTGTGCATGCAAATGAGAGGGTAGTTGGGATAAGAGCTAATGCAAATTTCTTATTCCTTTTGTAGTCCTGTCCATTCTGAGATTGCCAATTTCAGCAGCTCTAATAAGCTGATAAAGATCTCTATCATGATGTGCTGGGTTTGGCTCCAGGAACACATGAGTAGCATGACAGAGGTTGTGCATCCCTCCCAGGGTGCACAGAGGCCACCTCACCAGGGGGCAGCAGGCCAAGGGCCAAACAGAGCTACATTCAATCCCTACTGAGCCCAGAGAACAAATGGAACTGCCAAGGAACAGGTAAGTTCGGGCAAATTCCTTTTGGAATTCATCTGGGATAACAGAACAGCCCAATCTGGCAGTGACCTTGAAGGATCATCTGGTCTGACTTACTTAAGCATACAGGGGACTGGAGTGAGTGTCACAAAGGGACTGTACCTTCCAGAGGTACTAAAGGTCTGACACTGAGACCAGCTCCAGGGGAACCTGGTCTTTTCAGACCCTGAGAACACCTTTTAAATGCAAGGAAGTGCTCTTCTTATTTGAGATGTATGGCTGTAAGTAATTTCCTTTTCCTATGTCCAGATCCAAAGCATGTAGGCTCTCAAGAGGGTGAAACAGTGGGGCTGGAACTTGACTTGCAGGTACTTTGTTTGACTGAGGTCCTGGAGTTTAAGCTGATTCTCACCTAAGCCAAGAATATTACAGATTTTATCAGTAAACACTGATGTGCCATTGACTTGTATTTTCTATTTTCCCACTGCCATAAAAGGCTGTCTAATACTCGAATTGTTTAATCTAAAATAGGAAACACTTCTAGCTGGCAAACTTGAAACAAACAGCTCTGTCCTCCAGAGAAGGAGAGAAAGATCAGCTTTAACCACCAGAAGGCTGGTGGTCAAAACGATTTTGGGCTGAGAGATGACACAGGATATTTCCATCCATGAGGGGGAAATTTCCACCTCAATTCCCACAAGGGCCTCTGCGGAGGCAAATGCAGACAGCAGGACATAGCTCACAAATCAACATGGAAGAAGTGTCTCCAGTGGGAACCAACCTAAGCAAGGGGCACAATGTCAGTATCTAACTGACCCTGTTAAATAACACTTTCTGCATCCATGCTTTGGAATCTGTATTCCTGACAAAGTAGCTTTTAAGAATGGAAAAAGATGGCCTCAAATGCATTTACAAAGAAGATAAACATTGAAGAACAAAGTTTTTTGGGATGGAGTAACAGAGGAGAGGTGATGAAAGCAGTAGATGTGTAAACATATGCTGACCTAGCACAGAAACAAATGGAAAGGAACAGATGATGGATGACAGAATATGAGTAATTTAGAAAATTATTCAAATAATATGCAGAAGCACTGCCTAGAAGATACTGAAAGATATTACATGACCATTTTGTTCACATAGCATGCTGAGTATGAAGGTATGGTTTCCAAAAGATGTAAGAAGTCTTCAAATCATACCATTTTTTCCTTTCCTTTTTTTACAAGTACAAAATTTTACTATAAAGTGCCCACTTTTTAAGACTTCTCTGGACACCATAACAATATTTAAAAAACCAAGCAAGAACAATTCATATCTCAGCAAGCATAGACAATTCTGCTACTACAGGCTGAGCTGGAAGCTCTCTTTGGCAAGAGGGGAATTGCAACCATTAATTCTTTCAGAATATAAACTTTAATGAAAATTTACAGCAAAATGGTGTGCCAGGTTACCTTATGTGATACTTCTCAAAAAAAAAGCAAAGTTGTTCTAGAGATATTCAACAAACCAAGCTCATCTTGAGTTAGTAGGGGCTGGGGAAATATGACAACTCTGAAAATCACTTTGTTCTGAGTACCTCAAGAGGAAATGAAATGTCTATCTTCACAAACACAGGCTTGACTAATTTGTCCACTCTTTCCCAGCCCTTTAGTTACAACAATAACCTCCCAAAAGCAAAGTGCAGGTAAAGCAAATGCAGAATTGCCTTTCTGAAGCAGTTGGGGTGGAGGTGTTTGACCCAAATCAAAACCTGAACCAAAAAAATAATAGAGGAAAGCATACAACCACCTCTCAGCTGCTGCTCACAGCTTTTAACTTGGAAAAAAACCCTAAAATTGACAACACTCATTTTCAACACTCACTGATGCTATTAAGAACTATGCAGGGCTGCTGCTAAGCTTTCAGAAGTCATGCCATTTTCATGCTGTTGTAAACTGGGGAATCTCAGAACCGAAGCACAGGTTAGCACCAGCTACAGTTCCTAAACGAAAAAATCACTGCAGAATTGGAGCCAGAGGAGTCTGCAGTAGCTGGGATCCTCTCCTTTCCAGCTCCACAAAATAAAGCAAGATTGAACATTAAACAGTGGAAGGGCTGTGATCTTTACCCAGTCCAGAAAGGCTGAGGAAAAGGTAGAAGTGTGAAGGCAGAGAAACAACCAGAGAAGGACACTTCACCTTCCATTTCAGGGGTGAGTATGCAAATCTGAGAATACAGACAGAAGAAAGTGCAAAGAAGCAAAAGAGCTGAAAAAAGAGGTCTAATCTTTTAGAGATTAACGCTTAGAAGTTTATGCCAAATCTAGGCTTAGAGACAGCTCATAAAACAAAAGCTGTGTAAATTACAGATGCAAGAAAGGAAAATTACATCCTCTCTGAGGTGCTGTCAGGTCAAACCTTCGGCCCTTGGTTTCTTTTTCAACTTTCAACTTTTCTCTCCCAGCAAACACCTAGAACCAGTTTTCCAGCAATCTTTGAAGCTTGTCTGTGCTGCCTTTTAGCTGGAAACTAAGTACTTAATCCAGCATTACCAAGTTCCAGACCCCTGCTACTAAAGAGAGCCACAAAGTCCATAAGCACTTTATTAACAGCTCCGAAGTTTTCCAGTGTTTGAGGTTAGACCTTGGGCTTTTGGTCATGGCCAGACTGCCTCTCTCATGTTGCTAAACTGCATTCCAAGTTCAATCTCTGCATTTGTCCATAACCTCACTGCTAATGGGCAAAGCAGCTTTCCATTTAGTTGATAACAATGTCCCTCAAGATCCACAAAGGAAATGTTCTCTCTCTCAGACCTAAGAAGCTTAAAGTCTACTGGAATTTATTTGAACTTGCTTAATAAACTGTGCACTGTTAAAATGTGGTCATTTTAACACGGCACTGGGACGGGAAATGAGATAGTGACAGTCATCCAATTCAATTATTTCTGTTAAATGCAAAAGCAATTCTTGGAGCAGAACTGGAATTGTATTCCACTTCCCCAGGAGAAGTCTGACCACTGCATTAGAGAATCATTATCACTCTTACATCCTCTCATCTTCTTTTTGTCACAGGGTCTAAGTCCTTATGTGGACGTAGGGCCTAATTAATTTTGCTGCCCTGACGTAATATCAGTGTCCAAATACATTTATGCAGTTTCCAAGAAAGGGGGAAAAAAATTTTTAAAAAAATTTTAAAAGGAGGATACTTGAAACTATAGCAAAACTACCCTCCCCCTCAAGTCCTTTAACTGTGTCTGTCACAGCACTCCCAACACTTGAGGGCACAAGAAAATCCAGATTAAATGCACAGGGCTCGGACGAAATCCAAAACATCAAACCCCAAGCTTAGTTTAAAAGTACCCACTATTATGTAGGACTTATTTTCAGTGCTATGCAGATCTTAGACTAAAATAAAGACAGAATTGTACACTGCTTGTTCAAAAGAAAAGACCTTATTTTTTGAGTACAAATTATATGTGACTTTAATAGTATGAATTCTGTCAAGTTGTCCATAGAATAAATTTGCACACAGTTCAACATAACATGTGCACATTAAATAGGATTTGGCATTAAAAGACCCAACATTGAATGGAAATCGAAAATAAATGCCCACATTCTCCCCAGAAGACTATTCACCCCAAGGCCTTAGGCATTAATTTAAGTGAATGAGGAAGCCACTAGGGCAGCTGTCGGTAGCTTATTTGATTTGTGAATAAACAATGGCTTCATTTTAAATGCTATTTACTCCTACTACATACTAATGTCAGAATCGAAAACACAAAAAAGAACAGACTATTCAAAACCACACATTTTTAAGAAATCTTTTATACTGCAAAATTCTTCATTTCAACATGGCAGGAAAATAAAATTATAAGAACTTCTGCTGCATTACTAATTTTAACTGCTGCTAATGCTAAGAAGGCCTGAGATTGTATCTTATACTTAATTGATACTGTGCATTTGGCTGTATATTAATGAGAACTTAGGGTATCATAGGTCATTCCAATAAAATCTTTGGGCTTGTCAGCTTGAATTATGTATCTTTACATCTGCAGAAAACAGTGGCAACATGATAATTACAGTAGTTGATACATGTTGTTGTAACTTGTTAGTACAATCAGGTACATCATGTCCAAAGCGCAGATGCCAATCCAGTCTGGCACTAATAATCCATCAAACAGATTATTAATTAAGAACAGTTTCTATGCAAAGAGGAGCATTTAGCTGCACAATGAATTTTCAGATTGGAGCACAGCAATTTCTTCCTGATATTATGAAGACTTAATTACAACACAAAACCATCTTCCTGGCACTCCAAGATGAAAAAAGTGAAGACCTTTACCCTATAGATCCATATAAACAATGCTGAACTTTATGTGTAGGTGTGCCTGTGGGTTTTCAGATAATTACACACAGAACCTCATTCAACTAGTTCAGTTTCATCTGAAACATCCTCATATTACCAGGATTCTTATTTATAAGTAGGTTTTGTCTTGGGCAGGGTTCAGAAAGGAACTGCCTACAAAGATGCAGTTCTATACAGCCCTTCTCGAGCAGAACATCCATGCTAAACGCTTTTGGTTTCCATCTAACTTTGTAATTTAAAACACAACAAAGCCCAGCTGCCCCTTCCTACACTCAATTTCTATTTCACATATAGACATCTTGTCCAGTGATCAGACTCTTGCTTGACATGTAATAGAGGTATGGGAGTCTAAGAAAGACAAGGAATTTACATAAAAGGAAAGGAACTGTTCCAAACAATAAGCAAATTGTATCTGCTCATGAATGCAAAATCTGACTACAAAGCAAACCAAGTGCACAAGTTAAAAATGCCTTTGTATAACTGGCACGTACAACAGCTGATAACCCAGGAGGAAGCTGTCACTGAAAGCACTGCACAGACAATCTATGGAATAAATCGTTCTTGAACAATTTCTCCAATATACATTAAGCACTAAAAGGCTCATTTTTAACACACACATCATTCAAGTTCAGCCTTCTTGGTTTTCTTGGTAAATATGAATATTCAGGCTAGCAAAGATAAAGGAAAAAGAAGTCCCACTGAGCAGATCCCATGCTGACCCCTGCTTCTAAGTTGCAAACCTAGAAAAACTGCACTGAGATCCAAAAGGTGCTCTGAATTTACAATCTGTAATAGCAGAAAAAGGGTCATTGCCTCCAAAGGCCTGAGCCCCCAGACGTACTACATAGGAACAAACACTTTTACATTATTCATTCGAATTCACCCAGGCTGTCCAGCACAAAGTATCAGGGTCTAGAGAAAGAAAAAAACCCACAAAGACAAATTGCAGGTATTTGTGTCCATGTGCAATGAACCAGCCCAGCAGCTCAGGGAATTTCCATACACAAGTGAGCTGTGCAGCACATGTGGAAGGAGGGAATCCAGCACTTCCCAGTGGCTGCTGTGCATGGCTACACCAGACCTCATGTGCACACCAGTTCCAGCTGGGCTGCCAGATGTCTGAGATTTATGGACATATGGCAGTCCACACGGTAGCATCTAAACTTTTAGGACTTCCACAAAACCCAGACTAATCTTTTAAACCTCTGAAATCTATATGAACAATAGATATGTTCTATATTGCTCTATATAAACAATACTCTGTGTGCAAAACAGAGTATGTCCAGGAGCATGCAGATGACTGGTGCCTGACATGGATTAATGGCCCAAACTATCTGCAATCTTATATTCACTGAGAAGTCATGAACCCCACTATTTTTTCTTTCTGAGTTATGAAGCAGAGCTCACTAGGCTGTAAAATGTTGTATTTGATATATTAACAGGGTATTGGCTGTAAGCATGTTTTCTTCCTCAGGTATTACTCAAGTGTTACCCCCTGCATGGGCTGATATTTAGCAAAGGAGGTGCAAAGGAGCCCCATTTGAGCAGAGCTGGTGTATTAGAGGTAAGAAGTTGTTGCATCTACAATAAAAGATGAAAACAAGGAAAGAAGGTGGAGCGAGTTGCTTGGAAAATTTACCTCTCATCTAGGGTGTGTTCACACTACAGAGTGTTTCAGCGTGTTACTGGTGAGCCCCAGTCTGGGGGCATGCTCTGGGGAGCAGCATCAGGGCAGGGTAAATTACATCTGTCCTTAACTTTTGAACCACAGCTTTCTGGGCCAGGCTGCAGAGAAACACAGATCACAGCTTGGGGAGGAGCTTCTGGCCACAAACAGGACTTGCCAGAATGATGCTTCTAAAGCATCTGTGTTTTCATTTCCTATTTTGGTTCAAGTGTTTACGAAAAAGAATTCCGCTTCTGGGTTCTTGGATTCCAAACATTAAGCACATCAATACACTGAGTCTGTATTTGAGTACCTAAACAGAGCTGGCCTGTTTCTCAGTATCATCAAAGCTGTACACTTTCAACCAGTGCTTTTTAAGTTCAACTCTTCTTTCCCAGTCTTCAAAAATTTTTCATCATTTTCTTTGCATAAAGAATGCTCAGATTCTTTCTGACAAGGAAGACAAGGAAGAAATGCCCTTGTAAAAGAAAAAAGAGGGATGAACATAAAGACACCACACTCACTCAGACTCTAACAACAGACCTTTTCATTAATTATCTTCCTAATGATGCATTCTCGAACAATACTGCAAAATTTCCTTCGAAAATTGAGCTACTCGCTGGGGAAAGAGTGTATTTTATCTTGTTCCCTCAAGAACTCTGAAGCCATCTTCCTCATATTTATATTCTAATCTTTCTATGCTCACTTGTAAAAGCTGATAATTAGGAAAGCCTCTTTGATGGCCAGAAGCTGCACACTATTTCTGTGTGCATGGTAACAGCATGAATCACTGGCTGCACTAATCCTGTAAGAGTGTTAAAGGTCCCATGTGACACTTCCCTGAATGCTAAACCTGTCCTATATTATGCTATTTCACACTAATCCTGAGAAAATTAATGTTAATTTATCATGAAAAAAAGGTTAATTATACATTTACTTCTGATTTAGCCACATTACACCAGACTCACAAATAATACTGGGGGCTTTTGGTTTTTGTTCTTTTTTTTTTTTTTTTTTTTTTTTTTTTTTAATGAAAGTTTTCTCTTTCAGCCTGCAGTCAGGGACTATATCCCAAAATTATAGCAGGTTGGGAGGTAGTGTCGCAGAGGCAGGACAACATCAAGTCCCACGGGTAATTCTAATGATCCCTCTGATTCAGTTTGTAGAAACTTTAGCTTTTGTTCTTAAAGCAAAACTTGCAAACAATATCTGATTCATTGTTTCTGCTGGTGGTTTTCAAGTATACATTGAATGCCAACTCTGGTAAAGAAAACAGATTCAAGTTATTTAATTGCCTATTCATTGCTTATTAAAGTAATAACTTTTAGAATAAAATTTGCTCCTTTAAGAAATACTTCACTGTAATTAAACCACAGCATTTACTTGAAAATCAAAAACCCCAACAATGACATCCTACATTTTGAATGATTTATTAATATGAGTAGACTCTAATCCCTAAGTACAATCCTGGCATTTTACCCAAAGTCCTGCAATAGCTGCATTACACATTACTATACAAACCAACTTTGAAAGATTGCCAGGAGACATTACCAGTGGCTACCCCATTGCTTCCAGACAGAAACCCACAAGAAAAGCAGTAATACACATCACTAACATTTCTGTTACTGAAGTTAAAACTTAACTGATCATAAATGGGAGAAGTCAAACAGACATAAAGAATGTAATTTACATAGATCTCAGTGTTTTCTCTGGGAAACCTGAACTTCTCCTACATCACTATTTATAATTAAACACATACTTTTACCAACAGGATGTGCAAACTAATATTACTAAAACAGCATTTATATTTTTCCTTATTTTTATATTAGATATGCCATCATAATGGGTGGTGAAAAACCATTTCAAATTCAGGTGCTTTTCAGAAAATTTATAACAACCAATTAAAGACAGGGTCTGTCCCATTTCCTGGGTCTTCCAATAGCCTTTTGAAACCATTTCTCTGCTTAATATCCTATAAATTTTTCTTAGAAACATTCTTCAGTGTCTATGATAGAAAAACTGTGCTGAAAATCAATTGTCTCCATACTTACTTGCCTGCAATACATTATATATCAAAATCCTGTTTTATAGAAGTCTAAAATGAGCTAAAACAGATTCAATTTTAAGATTCAGAATTCAAACTAATAGGTTTTAATTTAAGAAAATATCTGACACTGTGAATAGGCAAACAAATGGATTAGATTCTCTGTTTTTATTCCTTAGGCCATAAGTGTTAATCTCTCAGCAGAACCAACATAACACACCACTATAGATTATCAAAAGCGACTGCTTGCTGCTGTGAATTATTCATTTGAAAAGTTATGCACCAGTGATAATATGAATTATATTTGAAAAATATTCACATAACATTTTAATAAGCTTTAAAAATGATTTATTTCCCTATGTTTAAACTAAAAATAATATTTAGTATCTCAGAAAGAATTATGAATTTACTGGATGTGTTCAGCAATCCTCCCATAAGGTATCTAAGACTTAGGGGGAACTGATCATGTAAATACTCTTTAAGATGTACTTGCTCCACAAATTAAAGGTAATACATGTACATTTCTCTCAAAGGCCTCTAATCAAATTATATCCATGCATGCAAATACCTGGTCCTGTTAAAATGTATTTACAAGACATTCTAAAATTGAAATCAGTAAGGTTTCCATGTCTGTATTTGATTTGAGACTGAGCAATGTAACACCTCCTCTTTCCTACCTTAGATGTCCACTGCAGGAGTTGACATGTCCAAGTTTTCTTTTTCTTCCTTTTGCTTCCATTGATCTCCAGTGTGAAAACTCAGCCAGTCCTCCTCCTCCCTACTCCTGTCTCAGCAGGTTCACCTGCCCTCAGCTTCCAGCACCATTTTGACACTGATGAATCACCAATCTTCACTCGCATCTTTCATTTCCCCTACGTTGCAGGCTATCTCCCTTCTCTGCCTGCTTCTCAAACACACAGTTTTGATGTCAAAGTCAGCCTCTTGAAAATTGAACTTCTTATCTTTCCTTCCAATTCTCCCCTCCTTGCCACTGTTGCTGACAACATCACTACCCTTCTCGATTCTCAAGATTTCAAATTTCATGGCCCATTCAACACTTTTCTCCATTCCTTGATCACAGCTCAAACTGTCACTGTCTTCTCTATGATATCTCCAATATGCACTCTGTCCTCTCCAATCCTTCCTCTAAAATACTTGTCCAAGGTTTTGTATCACTTGCATCAGTTACAGCAAATTCCAGTTTAAGGTCATATTCCCAACGCCCCAATATATCTAAAATACAGCTGCTAAAATAATGACCCTCCTTGCCTACATTGACCATTGTAACTGGCCACTGACCATGACTTCTAATGGTCACCCAATAAAAGAAAAGTTACGTAAAGTTAACCATTACTTTCTGCATTAAGCTCAAGGTTCTGACTCTTCCAAGGTTTAGCTCATCTCCCCTCTTACTTAATTTTTCTACACTTTCTTTTTCTTCTCCTGCTTCCTACAAACACACTTCCTCTTCCTTCTTGTTTCTCCCAAGGCCTCATGCATGCCACCACAACACTGATTATACAAAATGTTTTTGTTTCTTTCCTTCCAAAACACAACTCTCTGTTATGCTTTCTCAAGTATCTCTTCAAAAAAAAGCCTCCTTCATCCTGACTTTAGCCACTGGAACATAATCCTTGCCTTTATTTTGAAAAAGGAAGTAAGCATCCTAATTGAGCCAATTCTTATTGCATCCAGAACAGTTTTGCCTGGAGTTTTTTCCTTTACAAAATATAAGCAAATCATTCCATGAGAGCAACACCTTCAAATTTTTTTTAAAAGCCCGCAACCAAACACAAAAAACACTCAAAACCTTCCCCGCCTAAACAGAAATAATCAGTTTAATTCACTGTGTATCTCATTGAAAAATCAATGCTTACTAACAACTAGAAATCAATATTTCTTTAGATAAATCATGAGATGGTAACATGCAAAGCAAAATTTAAATCAATTATTCAAATAGAGGTTACTTTAAAGTAAAATGATTTAAATCAAGAATGATTAATTAAATTAATCCACTTTGTCCCAATATATTACCATAGCAGGTTACTTCACCTACACAGCACTGTACACATTCAAAAGCCCTTTTTATGAACTTGCACACACAGTTTGTCCTAGAGGAAAGCTGAATTTATTTTATTCCCATCAAACAGATTGATAAACAGAGACAGAGAGGGCAGTCAATGAATCAGTGGCACATCTAAAGCTTTGAACTCAGGTCTGCTGACCAGCCAGCTCTGCCTTCCCTGAAGAACAAGGCTGATGGTCACCAGTTGAGCCCCCTCAAAGATTGTGTCTTTGGTCTACACTTCTGAACATTGCTACTGAGCCAAAAATTAAAGTTGTAGAACCTGAACAAAGACTACAGGAACAGGCCAACTTCACTATCATATAGCCATATATGTCAGATCAGTTATTTGAGCATGGATGTACTATAGTTCCAGAAACAGAGTTCCATGAAAAACAGTCTCAAAAATGAGATGCTTCTCCCTCAAAAAAAAAAAAAAAAAAAAAAAAAAAAAAAAGAATTCTAGGATTTTGCAAGATGATAGAAAATATGTAAAAATAAATTTCGGTACACTGGTCAAAATCTCTTTTTACACCCCAAATGCTAGTAAGGCAATAAAACCTGAAGTGCACTGCCCTGCAATTAACACTTTTACTATTTCATTATTTCATAGGTACAACCCCAAATTTTAATACTACGAACATTTAATTCAAAGGTTTTTCTGACTATGAGGACTCTATTGGGCACTAAAGCAAGAAGAAAAACAGATCTAAACTAAAAGTGCAATGAAGTGATTATGATGGTTATGAATCAGCCTTCCATTATTGAGCCACTTTAGCAGCATGTAATAGATTCTGATTAAGCTCTTTAAGCTGAATTACACTGTACTATTAGAAGACTACTCAATTAGTATTTTTCAAGGCCCAGAAGCTAATTTTGCCAGCATCACTAATTTTTACCAAGGTCTGATCAGACCTCACCACAGTGTGCTCAGCAGGAGCAATGAGCCAACTCCAGCTGTACCACACCTGCTATTAAAAACCTCAGGGTGACGTCAAAGCTCAGAGCTCTGTCACTCCATGCCACAGGCAGGAATTCCAAGATTCCCCATGGCCATACAGACATCACCTGCTTGTAAAAGACAATTCACATACTGGATTTTGCCATTTCAGAAGCCCTGTGCTACTGTAAGGCTGTTAGATGCCACTACAAACATTTAGAAGCCAAAACAAGAACAACTCAAGTTTTCTAAGCAGTGTATAGGTGCTCCTGGCAATGCAAGGTGTAATCACAGCATGCTGTTGCTCCTTGACTGCACAATAGATTTCGAAACACTGCAATCATTCATGTTCTTGTAAGACACAGTATTACCTCCTGTTTTCACCATATAAGCAGGACTATTCACATCTACTAAAAATGGCAAGAGTTGCAAAAAAGAAATAAAAACAAAAGGGGAAAAAAAAAAAGCAGTACTGCAGCAGCTCCATCTAGAGAAATCCTGTTTAGGAAATGACTGTGTCTACCTTAGAGACAGCAAACAACTCCCTCTGACCTATGGGCCATATTAAAATCTAGGAGAAAAAGAGGTTTCTTTTATGAAACTCCTGAGAAGTTATCCCACTATAACATTGTAGCTTAATTTAAAACCCAACGATTTTCATCCTAGTAAGCATTATGAATTCTTAGTGTAGGTATTTCGTTAATAAAAACAAGCACATTTTCTACTGAATGCTTCAAAAAGCTACTTTTTGTATTGAGACTCATGTACTGAAGACAGCACAAGTTTAGCATTCAAAAAAGGTTTTGCTCCAAGTTCCCAGATGTACTTTTGCAGTCTGGAGTATTTTACATGCCAGTGAGGCTCCATGGATCCAAATTCCAAATTTAATTCAAATGTTTGCACACTGAATGCAATGTAGACACAGGCAATCTAAACCAAAAGGTCTCTCAGATAAATGTATGAAGCAGTGCACAGTCATATGCCAATTCATGTGAGACAGATCATAAAATCCCTTAGCCTTGTAATAAATGGGGCTCCTCCAGGAGGTCTTTCTACACAGATTACCCATAATCATCTCTGAAAACATACTGAGAAGAGTTTACTTTTCTAATCTACTCAACCATCATCTATTTCAGGTAGTACTGTAGTTATTGTTCATGAATTGTACTAAGTGAAGCCTTTGGAGCCAGGTTCTTCAGCTGGATGGCTTAATTTTGCTGCTATCTTTTATTTCATTATGTCTCTGAGAAAAAATTCATTTTAGTTTCTAGTTATTATCAGTAATTGATAAAATATGTTTCAGCATTTCCTTTGGTTTATAGCATTTTCTTTCCTGGGTTTTTGTTTCACATGGAACAATTGTAGCAGGTGCATTTCCTCACAGTCCATAAATATTTATGTCTTGTGAATAACAAAGTGCACAGGCTTTAAAAAAATCCTCTGTCATATTTTACATACAACAGGCGGAAAAGGAAATTTCCCCTCCAGAGCCCAAGTGTGGGAGTGAATATCTTGGCACTGTGTGTCAAGGAACCACCTGGGACCAAGGGTTACGTCCATATTCTTACAGCCATCCCATTATTCATTTATATATGGATGCATGTAAGTCCATGACATCACACACCTTTAATACATTTCCTATTAATTCAGGCAGCTGGTCTTTGCATCAGGTTAAGAAATCCCACCAGCCTAGAAACAGTAGGAATCTAGAGCAGATGAGCATGCTGTCCTGGGAATTTCTGAAGTCCTACACTGTTATTTCAATATTTTAAATTTCCCTTTTAAAAGAATTGGAAAGAGTTAGTTTACATAATAAACCCCAAATTTAGTGTTGTCTTAGTGCCAACTAAAATTTGTAGAGTGCCCAGATATTCACAGCTAAACTAGTGGCTGGAATACACCTCAGGTGATCTGCACTTCTGTAGCACTGACGCTGTCTCTCTCTCAACAAGAGCTTTCTAAATGTGTATCATCCACTGTGGGGCAAACCAGTGAAAAGGGAGCCAAAGCTGCCTTTGGAAAGTGGTGCAACCTACTCCCTGAAGGTGTTACCAGTAAGTAATGTGAAGTTACCACTGAGCAATGTGCACATTTGCACTAAGGACTATGTGTGAGCTTCCAAACAGCCTCTGGAGTCACTGGTGCACTGCAATATCCAAATGTGGGGTCCATATGGGTATAAATAAGCTGTTTCACAGAGAAATGGCTATAGTGAGCAGACTGAAAAACAGAGTCAACAATTTTTTTTTAAAGCTATTGTTTATAAATCTGAATATATGTAAATATCCCAAATCAGCTCTGCATTATCCTCTCCTCAGCATGGATGGCTTTATGTGGCTTTACCAGATAAATGGTTTTATCTTCATTTACCAGAGTTATCTAATTGTCAATTGGATTTTTGTCTTATCTAGACTACAGACATTGAGCTTTTCACCACCACCATTTTTAGTGGAAAAACAAGGCTGAGACACCCAGAAAACGTTCAGCACTGTCCACTTAAACATCTCTCTGAAGGAAAAGGGAAATTCTCCCACCTACTCCAAGTGAAGACCACAGGTGGTCACTAAAATGTGGATATCACTGACACAGAGCTGCTGGAATGTTTAAAGTAGGTTTGATTTAAATGAGACTATTTCAATAATAGTTTAGTCAAGATTCTGTTCTTTATATAAAAATTACTGTAAGGAAGAGGGTAAGCCTCTAAACACGAAATAAAAATAGTCTCATGCAATGTGCCTGACCCTAAATCCATCCATATGGATGTTCTGTCCTTCCTTTGACGCTCAGTGGAAATGCAACTACAGAGCCAGCGAAGAGGGCCACGCACAAAGTGCTGCTGCACATAAAACACACCCTGGAGAACACAGGAGCTGTGTCCTCAGAAAAGGTGGCCTGCAACAGCACAGGTGTGCACAGACACCCTTTTGATCTGTGAAGAAAAGGACACTAAAACACTGTCACCTCTCAGTACTGTCCACCTTGCTTGCAGCCCAGGCTCGCAGCGGTTTAATGATTCCTGGGGACTGACAGACAAAACTTCCCTTTGCTCATTCTGCCTAATGCATGAACAGCTATGAGCTTAGAGAAGCTTGTCTGTCAAAAAGTCACCAGCAAATGGCTTTCTACTCACCTTCTAAGCAGGTTTAAGTACAGACATTCCTTTCAAACAAGAAAATTTTTTGTTTCTAAAATGCATGCTACCAAACTGTATGAAAACTAATTACATTGAACACTGCATGGAGGAGGCTGCTTTGCAAATGGATTATCTCAAGAGCAACCCCTCCCATCTGCCTACTGGATAAAAATACATGTTTGTAATTTTAAGTATAAAAACACTTCATTTCGTAATATTTTAAAAATTTTACACAGACTTCTTGAAGTGTCCAGCTATGTTTGTACTCCAGGACAGATGAAATGTGGTATGTGATGACTTTTTTTCCCCCCCAAATATCAAAATAGCAAGAGGGAGAAAAAGTGTTATTCATATACAGACAGTGACAGTTTCTAATTATCGATGCATCACTAAGCAAGGTTTTGCTAACAGCTAAATGAGCTATTGCACTTACAAAATGAGGGCACGTGGCATATCTGATTAATTTTACTTATGTCTGTGATATTATGTAATTCTAGAAGGTTGGTATGCCTTTATCTTTTGGAAAAATGCAATACTTAAAGGCATTAAATACCATATTGTTTTCAACACAATTATGTTTTGTTCTCAACATGCAAATGGAAAAATGCTGAGTGGTCATTTTAAGTTCTATATATCATCATAATTAATTGAGAGGTAGCTTCTGCTAGTGCTTGTCATATACAGAACTTAAAAGAAATTTAAAATTCTTGGCAAAAGAAGGCAGAGTATTCCAAGAAATCTGCTTTTTGCAAACTAATGAAACAATTTTTAACAATTTTTATTACAAGCATCTGTGAGCTCCCACCAGGCAGGAGCACCAGAATTGTTTCTGCTTATATTGCTCAGTTCCAAGCTAATGTCCCCTAAAGCTGTTAGGCTGATTGCCAAGAGAAGATATATCCACAAAGAGACCTGACCCTTACCCCTGCAACTAATAAGATCTCTTGGAAGTTTTAACTTAATAGTCTATGTGAGATTCTTATTAGTGAAATTTTGCCTTTTTTTCCCAGCCATATCCAGTGAATTATACTCTCCAGGCAGTAGAAATCATAGAATCATTTAGGCAGGAGAAAATCTCTAAGATCAGAGAGTCCAACCACTAAACCAGCATTGCCAAGTCCACCACTAAAACCACATCCCCAAATGCCACATCCATGTGGCTTTTAAATCCTTCCAGTGCTTACAACCCAGCAGGTGAAGAAATTTTCCCTAATATCTGGTCTAAACCTCCCCTCGTGCAACTTGATGCTGTTTGCTCTTGTCCTGTCACTGCCTTTTGGGAGGAGAGGCTGAACCCCACCTGGCCACAACCTCCTGTCAGGTGGTCGTACAGAAGGGCAAGGTCCCCCTGAGCCTCCTCTTCTCCAGGATAAACACCCCCAGCTCCCTCAGCCACTCCTCATCAGACTCATCATGTACAGGAACCAAGCACTGGCATGAAAGAAACAGACTGATGGAAAATTCCCAACTACACAATATTGGAAGTCTCTTAAATAAAGGACATCAATATCCACATTTCTCTTTTCCTTTCTGTTTTCACTAAACGTGCTTTTACTTCTCTGCTTACCAAATCTCAGAAAGTCATCTCTTGAGTATTTGTGTGCCGGTGAGCACTGTTTTAAATTTCTTTGCTCCCACACTTCAGACACATGGCAGTATCTTTCTGGAAGCTAATAGATAACATAAGGTCTTGGTCACTGGAATACCCCAGTTGTTCATGTGTTGTGATTTTGGTGGGTTTTTTACCTGATTGCTTGAAAGGCTCTAGCAGCAGAGGCCAATGCTTTGACCCTTATCAATGCACTTTTTCTTGAGACAATTTTGTATTTCCATTACTCCAACCACAAAAAATGCTGGACAAAACAGCATCTGTTTTGTCACCCTTACTAAGTGAACCGACTGAAAATATTTGATTTTACAGTGGGTAACATAGATGTAGTTGAAAGCTGGAAACTAAACAGGAAATGAAGCCAAAGAAACCACAGAGGTCAAGACTTGTAGAGAAATGAATATTTAAACACTTAAGCAAATAGTTGGTTCTTCTGCAACAACTTTGACCTATACTTAAAATGCAGGTAATTACAAGTTTCTGGCTGCTCAGTTAACAAATTAATTCAGAACAGAATCTAGATTGGTGACTCTGAGGCTAACATCCTATCTGTGGAAAAGCACTGCCTAACCAGGAATCATTTAATGCATGAGTGACAGTTCCTCTCACAGAGAGGTTTAAAAAGAAAAAAAGAGGGAGAAAAAAACCCAGTAAGAAAAGGAGCTGAAAATATCATCTGCCTGAGCCATTGTGATACGACAACAATTTCAAGGAGTGGATCATTTTCTAACATAAAGCATTATTTGCAGGCAAGATTTTTCCTCTGAATGCTGTCTCCAAGAAGGTCTGCAAGAAAAACTCCCTGTCCCAGTGTGCAACGAAAGGATGGAGCAGCACAGCCCTCTCTGAAGTTGCTCTTTGTACCATGCTGTGGTGCAGAATACCTTGCACAGGAGAAGGATATTTGTCCAGAGTTTGAAAATGATGGTTTTCAGAGCTGGGGAAAAACTCAAAACTGCATTTTCAGTATGTGAAATTTAATGCAAAGGACTTCCAACAAAGTACATCACCATGGATTTCATATGTATGGGATAACATAATGTTATGCAAATACCTGCTCATCTCCACCTCTAAGTTATTACTGTGTTTACTGATAGAGAGATGCAGATCACATGGGAAGATAAAATTGATGTTTTGAATTTAATGCAGAATATATCTTCCAACTAGTTATATATGGCAAGTATACTTCTAGAGATTAAATAAAATGTGCACTTGCAGTTCTACATTACTTTGTTTGCTGTAATTTTAGGTGTGCAAAGTCTAGGAAAGAGGGCATAGACAATCTGCAAGGCTCTATAGCTTACCAGAGCTGAAGAGTAGCTTATTCATGACTTGATCCTGAATAAAATCTAAATTCAGTCTTAATTTAAGGGATCATTTATGCTCTATGTTTCTTTTTAAAGAAAAGCTCTTAGCCCACACTAAAGGATTAGCAGATATGCATAAAACAACTACAAAAACGGTTTTATAGAAGGCAGCAACATTGCCACCTGAGTCTCTGCACAAGGCTGCATGTGAATTTTAAAACAAACCAAACTACTAAAGAGGAAACAGCTTGGATATGATGAAGTATAATTTATTTTTGTAATGATTCGATTCCAACACTAAACATTCCCAAAAGTACAAATGTCAAGTAAGCACCTAAGTCATCTGTGAGTTTTCAAATTTTCACTCTCCTAATTAAACCAAGATCACCCCACGAAAACAAAGATGTGGCTATTTCACTTTTGCTACATCCTTGTGAACAAAAATTATAAAGATCTGATAGAACAATGGGAATGTTAAGATTTAAAGTTTGTTCTCTTCCCATACAGTAAGAGAGAAAGTGCTTTGTGCAGAACAGTTTGGCATAAATGAAATAATTTCTGGATAGTCGCCAGTGCTGAGGTTAAAATGCAGGATTACAACGCTTCCATGATGACAGCCTACAGGGAGAGATTTGTTGAAAATTGCTTTACCTATCATTCAGTCAGCAGAAAGAAGGGGGGGGGGAAAAGCTTTGCAGTACTAGTTACATTAGGGTATGTTGAGTCTTTATCTATAAATGATACAAATTGTAAGCTTATAAAGCCCCCATACAGGTGCAATCAACATAAAAGCCTAGCATTTCTCCTCGTTTCTTTTGTACCACAAAGCTCTATATATTTTCACCATATGCCATTCCAGTAAGTGTGTGTAATTATAAAGGAAGCATGACCTAAGATTTAGATTCGTTTCAAAAATTAAATTGATTTTTTTTTTTTTGACAACAGGCAATAAAGTTTTCACCGGTTCCACTGAGAACAAGCAGAAGTCTTAAATCTTGCAGCATCACGCAGAACAACATGTTTTAACCATACTCTTTTACTCTGCAGGAAATGACAACTTAGGCAGTGCAATACTACTAAATTGTAGTATTTTAACTGCACTATACATGTCTGCCTTTGAAAGTCCACTGAATACATGAAAGTCTTCTACAACAGTTTGAAAGAAATAAGAATAAAGAAAACTAAGTCTCAAATTTTCAAAGAGGTCCATACAGACTGTCATTTGGCTCTCATCTAAATTAATAGGATTCAGTCAGCTGCTTCCCAGAATATTGCTTCAAAAACACAGGCTTAAGTAATCAGAAGGTTTTTTCCAATATGGTTTAAAAATTAATATTCCTATTCTACAACAGCTTTTATCTTTATGTTATCTGTTACTGACAAAGAGAAATTAGAATTCTGATCTGTGTCTGGGTATTGCTAAGTGATTCAAGAAAATATCATTTGTAGTTTCCTTTTTTAAGAATTAGCCAGATCTGTAGGTGAAACTGGATTTAAAGTGATTCTAACCTGTTATCAATGGGCAAAAATGTTTATGCATATACTGCATCAAAATATGGTTCATATTGCAGCTTTTCATATTCTTCTGGACCAATTCTAAGGCAAAAAACGTGTGGTTTTGCAATGATTTCAATAATCCAATTGTTTACTTCTATCCATAACACGTGGAAAGCCTCTGCAGTTGAGTGTTACCGCTGGGGACCCAAAGTGTGCGTCGATTCTTCTATGTTTCTTTTTTTCCTTTTAATTTACTTCCTACCTCTTTCTCAAGAAATTACTGTTTTTCCTAGAAAAATGAGTGTAGACAGTCTAATGATGAATTCCTAAGTCCACAGAGAATTCATAGCTCTGTCACCAGCTCCCCTCTCTCAAAGGATTACTTAGAAAGATTCTCTCCGAGACTTGACTACAGTAAAGTAAAGCAGTAAAAAGTGTTATTTGGTATGAATAAAGGATTACTTTATATTAGATGGATTCATCCTTGTGACAACTGGGTAAGTGTTCAGTATAACTCATCTAAAGCCAACAGAAAAACTATTTAGCACTTCAAGCATAAATTGGTCTCTTAAGCCAAATTATACTTGTGCATGTCGTATTTCAAATAAAGGGAAAGACAAAAATGGTTGTCTGATGCTGGTCTCAAGTTAATATCTGATCACATGGTGTACGAGAGAGTCTGGTTCTGTGGTAGCACACACTATAAATTTCCTTGTAAGAAACAGGAATCTCTAATAATGTTGGGGTTTTTTTTACACCACTGGTACAAACTACACTTGGAAGTTAGAGCAATGAGTTTTCTTATTACATACTTACGGAAAACAAATGGTAAAGCGCAACAGTAAAGCAACTTGGTAGAATTATTGCATTTGAAAATTGTTTTTCACAAGATTTTCAGGTTCTACTGGAATCTCACATTGTTATGAATCCATACGTTCTGCACTCATAATTATGAAAAAAAACCCCAAAACCCTGCTTCTGCAATTCAAAAAATATTGGTATGGGTTATATTTGAGTTCAATTAATATTCTTTTTCAAGCGTTTCTATCCCTAATTAGTTTGTATACTGAAGTCTAATTTCAGCATACTACACCAAGATAAATATATGGTGGTGTTTTATTTACATTTACACAAAGTGATGTTGATTCTAAATTTGACCTCTCCTATCATACCAATCACCCAGTGACTGTCAGCCTTTTTTACTTCTCTAAAAGCCATGAAAAAACCTTGAATGTCAAATCAGTGCCACCATCCAGAAGCTGACTAGAAATGGATACAGAGATAGAGGCAGAAATGCTACATGATACTGACAAATTAAATCAAAGGGAAAAAACCAGCCCTAACATTTTATGTAGAAGAGAAAACTCTAAAATTAGTTTTGTACAAATAAACCCTGACTTGACAAGAAGTCAGGCAAACCTAGCTATATAGAGGCATTTCCTTTTTTTTTTTTTTTTTTTTTTCCAGTTGAGCATCATACAAATACAAGTGAGAACAACCTTTTGGGCCTACTGCTCTTTATGGCTGTTAACTCCTCTGCATTGATATCATCACCTCCTTCCACTCAGAAATGTCTTTTTCCATAATCTATTTTCCTGTTGGCTAACCTGATTTGGATAATACCACTAATACAAAAACCCAAAGAAAGTTGTCATATGTCCAGCTTTTCAGTTAGTTTGGGTATGTAAGCTTTTATTTTAGAAGGAGTACTGAGAAATAAAAATGTGATGGAAGGAGAAGAGTAAGTAATGGGCAAAAGCAGGACTGTGGTGTCAGGGAGGTGCAAAAATACAGGAAAACAATTGCTGTCACTCAGATTGTGAAACAAAGTTGCAGAATTATCAGATGTGACATCAGGATATTATTGATATTAACCAAGAAATGTTATACAGAGAGGCTGTAAGGTCAGAGAGCCCAGAGCTCTTCCCCTGAGGAAGCAAAGCCCAGTGTGGGGATTAGGTAGGCTTCACTCAGCATATGTAATGTCACAGAGGGGGTGGAACAGCTGTGGAGCCATGACATAGCTATGCCTGCTATGTACAGGCTGTGCTGGGGCACTGGCCAGGGATTTGTAATGCTAGGAGGCTCCCCCACTGCTACTGCCAACCTTCTCAGCATCCTCAGTACACCACTGGGAAAAGAGCTTCCATGGAAGTTACCAGCTCTCTACTGCCTGCACCTATCCCATACACCCAAATGCTGCAGCTGTGATGTCTTCCATACTTTCAACACTTGCACTCCAAAGAGAAGAGGGACCAGATTGTCCAAAGGATGCTTTTAGAAGGAAGAAGTAGATATCAATTTCACTCTGACCCCTAATGTCATAAAAGCTGTCACCAGAAGATATTAAAACCAGCTACACGCAGGGCAACTGGAAATGAAAAAACTGAAAATGGAAAACCCCAAATCCACCAACTGCTGCACACACATTTAATCCTTTCTTGATTTTCTATGGCTGTAGTGCTGCCGTAGTGCAGAAAGCACTTCCAGATGGATACAGGCTTTGCTCACATGTACACACATGTACAGAGCCAAGCAGCCTCCCAATTTAGGCTACTACATACCTATTTTTACACTTCAGAAAACACATCTCTGAATACATTTCACAGTGGTCTAAAACCAGAGAAGGGCAACAGGGAATGGTGTCAAAACCCAACAGCCCTTTCTCAGTGAATGCAAAATGGCATCTCTAACAAATGCAACTCTCAAACTTACGGTCCACTGGCCCCAGCATTTAAAAACCAATGGCAGGGAGTTTAAGAAGGATATGGATCATGAAAGGATCTCTGTGACAGCTTGGCAGAATTTCTAAACTGAAGAGACACTGGGATGTTATTTATATTCAAGAGTGAAACACACGCAAACACACAATTACAAGTAAATACTCTACAGGCACCATACTTAATATAGAAATGAAGGTAAATCACTGGTAGGATAAAAATAGATAGCAGGAAAACAGAGGGAATCCACTTACATTTTACTACTAACATAAATACCAATGAAATAAAGTGAGTGGAGTAAAAAAAAAAAAAAAAAAACAAAAACACTCCCTTTTCCAGATCCTTCAGGCCTTGTCTCAGCAAGTGTTTCCACCCCTTGTACAGGGAACTAAGCATACACTGACTCCCCTCTCATAATGACAGTAGTAGTATGAGACAAGACAACCTCAAGCACAGGGACTCTCAGGGAGAAAATCAGGGATCTGCTGTATTGGAAAAAGAAAAACCAAAATAATCACTGATATTTTCCATGCGGGCTAAGAGATAACAGCTACAGCTGTAAGTAGAATTTCAATGAAACAACAACAAATATTATTCAACATCTTGCTTCTCGCAGCGCAAACCCGCCAAATCCGTCCTTTTTCACAGCGACGCAGCAGAAGCTGCTCTGGGGATGCTTTTGGCCCAGGCAGGGTTTCTTTGCAGAGTGCTCAGCACCAAGCACAGCAGCGAAGTCTGGAGCAGGGGGTACCAGGTGGCACCAGGCTGCCCGGCAGCGAGGGGAGCGCAGATGCCAAGCGCCGCCGCGTGCGTCCTGTCTAGCGGCCGACGGAGAGGCATTACCAGCAGCCTCACAGCCTGCTCAGCCAGAACACTGGCCAGAGGGCGAGTGCTGGTTACGGCAGCTGTGAAGGAGTATGCGGAAAGGGGAAATAAAAATGGGGAAACGTGGAAGGCCTCGCTAGCCAAAAGAGATAAACACACACACGACACACAAATAATCGCTGCAGCTTCACAGCCCGCTGGAAAGAGGCACCGGGCTGTGATTTCTGGATCTTTCTGTCATATTCGTAATACTCAGAAATGGGCATAATGGAAAAGATTAATTTCAGAGGATTTCTTAAGTTTGCAATATTAACTGGGGCGAGAAGAACGAAAAAGCCCTCACAAAGGACTACTGTAGGACTTATGCAAATACTTCCATCTGGGTTTAGAATAAAAATCAAAGCCCTGAACCAACCCGCAGACAGTTTCATGCACTGCTAACGAAGAGAGAATTCAATTCTCCTGTTTGCTGAAATGAATACTGAACTTGTATCTTAATGTTTTACGAGAATACGGTATGTGAGTCAAAACAGGAGTTTCACAGACAATTTCAGGAGCACTGGCAGCTTCTCTTAATGTTTAAGGGCTGGATCACAGCTTCAGACTGAGATGTGAGTAAAGGACATTGAGCAGCCATGCCTCTACCTTGTAATATTTGAAATTCATGCAGTAGCAGATGAGATGATTGGGTCCTAGTCTGCCCTTGGCAGAGCCTCCTTCCCCACTAAATGGATGATACACACATACAGAATGGGATACATTTCACAGCAGCACAAGTTAACCTAGATGCTAACACATGCTCTGGCACCTGAACCTGCCAGCTATTTTCCTCAGAAAAAGGATGGGGAAGAAGCTGAACTACATGGAGCCCATCCAGCACCTAGGGAGAGTGACAAAGGGCCAAGTTCCCATCATTGGGCAGCAGTGGATGAGCAGGAACATGTTGCTCCTACAGCAGCCTGGAAGCAGACAGCAAGGGCAGGATTAGAAAAAGGAGGGGAAAAATCTGTTGTTCCACAATGGTGATAGAACAACCAGGGGGAAAAAAAATGGTAGGATGATAGATGACTCATAAAAGTGTTAGACTGGTGCCAAAAGCAGTAGATTTGGCAGCGATGTAGGACATGCTGCCTCAGGAGAGTTGAGCTCCAGTCCTTCCTGCAGTGGGGGAGCGAGACGCATGAGCTCCCATCCAGGGCAGGCTCCTTCCCTGCCACGGGCTCTGCCCCAGCACCCCGAGCCTGCTCCCTGCAGCACCAGGGGGATGGCACCAGCCTGCCTTCCCCTCCCTGCTCCCAGTGCTAGGCAACACTTCCAGCAACAACTTGACAGTAAATTAATACATGTATTCCTACACTGCTAAGCCTGAAATGCTTTATAAATTCCATTTTTTCCCCTTGTCACATAATTAAAACTCTGCTTTCCTTCCACTCTCCTTCACTGAAATCTTTTGTCATAAATTTTGTCATTTGTGGCATGTCAACTGGGGGTGGTTTTCTCCCCTCCCCCCCACCCCCCCAGCCCCATAACTGTTCAATATATCAGACAGGCATTTGGGAAATAAAGGAGATCTGAGAAATGAGGGGAGCTGAACTCTTGGAGATATGCCAAAAAAAAACTCAAGACAAAATTAAGGCCATAAATACGTATTGATTACTCAGGGGAAGCTTTTTACAATGTTTTATCAAAGGTTACCTGCTCCCAATCCTTTATATTCTAAACTCTGATACTGCTAAACCACGAAGTGCCTCAGCATCTGTCCATTCCTTAAATATAAGACTACAAACTGACTCTCACTCACCATAGGCAGGCAAACAACTCAAGATATTGCTTTGCTTCAGATGCACATATGTTAACTGCAAGAGTCACTCACAACTTTCTTAATCCTTCCTTCACCCATAAATGCAGGTTACTGAAGCAGTGATACATAGGAGACCCTGGAGTATCAGGTTCCATATCTGTTACATGTTTGGAACAGGCTAATAACAAAAATGTTCATTCATATCAAAACACATTTTACCATCTTTTCCTAACAGGCACTGCTTTGTCTACAGAGCTGCAGAAAATGCAGCAAAAGTAACATTTCCTGTTGGTATTTGAGAGTGTAACTTTCCTCACAGTCTCTTGAAACACAGAAAGCAAATGGTTTCCTCCTGGTATTCTGAAGAGGTATTTTAAGGTAAAAACAGGCACCCAAGTGGGTTGATTCTTCTGTATAAGTCTAGGGGGATGAGAAGTGACCTCCAGGGAGTCAAGGACAAGAGAAGTTTCACGTAGCTTCCAGATTCAGGGAAAGCACAAGTCCACTTGGACTCCTTCATCCACATGATGGCTGTTGTATAAAAGGATATTAACAAAAAGTTCAGTTTACACATACGTTTATGGGGTCTCCCACAGCCTTCTGACAACAGTGCCTATCGAATATTCCCTACTGGCATTAGGAACACCCTCTCCTTAGCTGGATTCCTGTTTCACTCACGTTAAAGCAGAAACCAAACCAAGTCACCAGCCCAGAGCTCTGAATTCAGCGGCGGCAGTTATGAAGGCTCAGCCGCTGCCTTGCCTCTGAAGTAAGAATGAAGCAGCTACTGCAGCTGAAAGTGGCATATTCTCGGCACTTTTATGGAACATGAACGTTGATATCGCTGTTCTGCAGGCTAACGTCACCTTTTGAGTTGTTACATTTTTGGTACTTCCATTTGGAGCCAAAGAGAACTCTTCAAAGTGACCTTCATGCTCTGGGCTTTCTAGCCCGGGAAAGCTCCAAAACAAACACCCTACAGGCCCAAGTAAAGCAATACATAACTTCAGCAATTATGCACATGTTGACAAATACAGGCAATTTTCAAAATTTCTCTTTCATTAAAACACAACCCCACCACTCTTTCTTGCTTTTCTGATATTTCTTCTCAGAATTAAGCTGCCACTACATAAAAAATTTAGATTTTATGTGATACTGCCAAACATACAGCACACAACTGTGGAATGTGTCATTCAGAAAGCAATTGTATTTATAACTTTTCAACTACACTCGCTGAACCTAACACCAGCTTTATTTGGGTTGCTTTTTCAATGTTCTAAGCAAAGACTGAATTAAAATAGTGAGAGTAATAAACCGTATATCAAGCCCAACAACTCTTAACTGTCTTGCATCCCAAAAGAGAAGAAAACCATGACAGAATTTCTATGCTTTTATATAGCACTGCTTTGCACAGAATAAAAATTTTTAGAATGTTTTTCTTAGTGTTTGTAATGTTCCTTCCAATAGGAAAACTGCTGTCAAATAATCATGGGAGGATGTAACAGTATAACAACAACTGTTCCAGTGTTTAAAAAAATGATACTGACTTTCCAATTATGAGAAATTTTGAGAAGATTATGCTTAACAGCATATCATGTTACTGACTGGCAAATCCTACCAAGAGAATGGCTAATTGTACAAAGTATGGCAAGCTATTTAGTAATAAACCTGAATTTATTCTTTGCACTTCAGTGGTGCTCACAAATTACGCACTTAGATTTTATCATCCTACGTGATAAATCTGTCTTGTGTTTTGCACACAGAAATACTTTCACAGCACAAATAGATACTGTGGTAACATAAAAAGTACAATCTACCCTCCTGGTTGTGGTTATTTCTAATTTATGAAACATGTAATAGCCAAAGCTGTCTAGATGACTCAATCCAATTGAAAATAGTCCCAATAGATATGCATTTCCACAACAGGTATTTCATTAAAAAACAAGCCTCATCCCCTTTTCAGTTTTGTTTGTTCAACCTCAACTAACTATAACCTCACAGGATGTTGGGTTATATACATTACACAGAAAGTCTCTGTCAGTAAAAAGTTACTACATAGCCTCTGGAAATAAAAAATGTACAGCCTACAAACAGTAAGCACCTTCTTTCCCATGCCATATGCCCCCCGTAATCATTGATACATCCTGACTTTCAAGAGACAGACAGACAACTGTGTAAATAAATAGACTCTTATGAACTGCATTTTGATAGCCGTATAAATGAAGAGTACTTTCACTATTTAATTAATCCAATTAACATACCAGCTTCCCAAATCTTTGGGAAAACATCAACATGCCTACAGCTATCCATTCCCAAAATCTGGTATTTCATTTATTAATCTTAAAAGGATGTCAGAAAGTGATGTCACGGACCTGCAATCTTCACCACTTGCTTGGTGGATCAGTCCTTGCCACCACAGCACACCCCCTTCCTTGAGGGGTCTCTCAAACACAGCAGATCAGTGGGAAGAAGACAACCATGAGCCATCCCATCCTTCTCTGTGCCTCTTGCCCACAACGTCCTTGGAGGGCACAATGGAAAACACTCAGGCCCGATGTGATTTGATAAAATGTTTTCTGCCCATCGTGCACAGGGACAGGGACTCCATAAAGCAGAAGGCAGCAGAGACTATGACTCATCAATTGTGAATGAGAGTTCTGAGCCTCTCCTCTGCGGATGGCAGGACTTGCAGTGACTTTCAGTCATGAAGAACTGGCCTTCTATTACAATCTGTTATTCATACACGGAGTGGAGCCATATTACAGCATAATGAGATCTGTATAATACACCCAGATACCATTTAGGAAAAGCAGTTTTGCCTTATTTAACAAATGTAGTATACACATATTCTCAAATGTTGTTGATTGTTTGTTCATAAAAATGATAGAGAAACTCAGCTTGGAAGGACTCTTGGATACAAAGCGCTGCTAAAAGCAGGATCAGCTGCAGTATCAAACCAAGTGGCTCAGGGCTTATCCAAATGTTTTGACACTTCCAAGGAGAGAGTGTGGACTTCAGTGTGTACATTCTATAATCAGTCTGCAGGAATATAAATTAATGCACATTAATTTATATCCCTGCATCTGGCTGTTTATGTATTTATACCTATGCATCTGGCTTAGCAAACACTCTGCCAAAGGGCAGCCAGGAGATATGCTGGGCAAAACAGCCAAGGAGACAAATTTAGTCCCTTGTCCATAGGGCCCATTTCCTTCTTAATGGCCAAGTGCACCTTCCATCTCTGGGAGATGCTGCCTCCCCTGCTCTGTGAGCACTAAAGGCAGTCTCAATCTTCTGTGTAAAGCAAGGCCTTTACAAGGCCCACTCCTCAAAACCCAAAAATGTCTTTAAAAACATCAGAGGAACAATTCATTCTACAAAATTTTTGCTTTTACAAAAATATCACCCTATTCAGAAGAATATCCCAAAAAGTTAATTGTGACCAAATGAGAGTCTTAGACAAGAATAATCTAGAGCAAAGCTTTTCTCTCAGGATCTCCCTTTAAGTGGGCACTGAAATAATCCCAATCCATAAAATTTTCTCCTATGTTTTCATGCAATAATAGTATCAATGGAACTAATAAATCAGGATTCATTTGTCCAAAGATCCATTATTGTATCAATAAAGCTACTGGTCTCAAACACAAAAGACAGTACGAAAGCATGAGCATAAGCTTTTTGCATGTTGAATAAAGCTTCTGAAAATGGTTTTCTCTAAAACAAATGCTAGCAATGTGAAATTTGATGACCTTGGCAGCAAGCAATCATAGGCAACTCTATATGGAACATGAACTCTAGGCCTAGGGATATGGGTCTTTTGAAGACAAAATATCCATTCCTGGATTCTTTCCCAAGTTGCTGTAGAGAAGTTGTTTCAGGAATTCTATCTTTATACATGTCCAGTGAATAAACCACAGACAGCTGTCTACAACACAGTTACAGGATTTTTTTCTGGGCTCGTTTTTTTTTAATATCTGTTTTAAATTTATTTTGTCTGTTTCAAATATATTTTTGTCAGCGTAAGTTCACAAGTTTTTCATATTTCCATTTTCTGCAAGAACTTCCACCCTTGCACCTTCACATTCTGCCTCTGGTAATTAATTTTCACTCCCACCCAAGATCTACTGATTTCTGTAACAATCAAGAGAATACCCAAACACTGAAAACTGCTTTATCTAAGAAAATTGAGATTTACCATGACAAAATCTCAGAGGTCATTCATGTTTGGGAACAGAGATGCAGTTCTCAATGAACTACACCTCCTCTGTCAACTGCAATGTTTAAAAAACCCAGCCTAGATCTGGTTTTCTCTGTCCTGTACATGAATCCTCACAGTAAAGCTCAGAAGAGAACACTTCATGAGTAGAAGACTTCAAGAGAGGACATGACTTCAACCAATTTGGTCAAAGAAAAGAGGCTCCTCTCCAATTTTGAAAAGATTTCAGTAAATTGAGTTGTACATTTGGATACCAAACTCTCTGTCTTATAAGCCACATGATCCAAGAAGCCGGAGTAGAAAGTGAAAGAATTCTGCTGGACACAAACGCAGAGAAGGAGAGGACAGGAACAGGAACTAGGAGACTTCCTTGCTGAAGGAGTATCTCCTCCTTCCATACTGCAACCAAGCAAAGCTCAAACTTCTACCCTGCAAAGAGGGGTATATAAAACAGACCAAAGAAGAAAACTTTCCTCTTTCTCCAAATTGATGTGAATCCCAAACTAAGCTTTCCCCCTGCACTTAATCATTTCCAAGAACTGCCCTATTTTGAGTTTGCACATATCACACAGTTCCACATGCTCTTTTACAGGATCTGTGTACTTCACACCATGCTTTGTTGCCTCTACCACAAAATTATTCTCATTCTCCTTTTATCTAAGTCAGAGTTTAATCACATTTGCAAAGTAAGCAAGCATTAAGCTGTATCCCTGGGTGAGTTTCTAATGCTAACAGCATGCAACAAAAGGAGAATCCCATCAGTTTATTGACTGTCTCCACACAAAAGCCAAAACCTGATTTAGCATGAATGGAACCATTTCTTCTGTTTAAAGGCTATATCAGAATCAATGCTTGTACTGCTTCTGTACAGGATCAGGAGAAAGAGGATCACATTGCTCAAATGTATAAACACAATACATGTTAAATCTATTTCAGAAGTTCCCCAATACTGGCTAATTATTTGATTGCAACATGGGAAATCAACTAAAAGGTACAAAACGGGATGAGAAACCATCTTCCAAAATAAACTACACTCATTAGAATATTAATTTGGTTAGTCCACTTAGGATGTTGTATCATAGACTGCAGAGCTATAAAAGCTGTAACTTCAGATAAAAAAGCCCAAGCAAACCACTTTTCTTAGACTAAACCAAAAGGTATTTCTAAAATAATAGCATAAGAGCATCAGCCTAATGCTTATTTTACACTTGGATGCTTTCTAATATCCAGAAAACCTCAGTGTGCAAATTGGTGTAGTTCGCAAAACTAATTAAGAAGATAGGATATAAAATCAAGACATTATAAACATTTTAGGCAACTGATCAAGCTTCTTCATCTTTTCTTAATAGGTCTGTTCAACTTTTTTCCACCCACACAATCATTCTGAAGAAAGATTATGGAACAGGACACATTTAGAAACAAAATAAAATAAAAATATGAACCCCAAAAGACAACCATGTTTTCAGTTCATTTTAGAAAACAAGATTCAGAGGGAAATAATCCAAGATGACACAACGGAGGAAAGATCACCCTTTTGCAGATCATTACACTATGATTTTATGGGGTTTGTGACACAAATCAGTTGTATTAAATGGAATTCATCAGTGATGTAATTTAGGGATGAGAGATAAGGGGCTGTGATCAAGGGGGAGAAGTAATTTCACACAGGGACGCGGGTGATTACAATACTTAACACTATCTCTCAAAAAGTGATTAGCACGTTTTATCTCTGATGCAGACACCCAATTCCTGCCTGCCCTCTCCCCTCCTACTGCCCGAGCAGCAGCAAGCCAGGCAGTGTGGCTGCAGAGGTGGTCAGCCCAGACAGATGTGCTGCAGGCAAAGGGCCCTGCCTGTCACACCCCACTGCCTGCACCCTGCTCTGCTCACAACGTGCCTGTGGCAGCTGTTTATAGATCTGTAGATGGATATAGATGAGGGGTATGTATAAATATATTATACACACACACAATGGAGGGGGGAGAGAGAGAGAGACTGAAGCTCTGTGTGCTGAATTACTGAATACAGCACTGCACAAAGTCAGAACGAGCTCTTCCCATACACACAGAGCCTGTTACAAAACACATCCCAGCTTCACTGCAACTGGCAGCCCAGGAGAAAAATCTCTGGTCCCCACTACAGTGGGGATACAAAGCTCTGCCAGTCTCCAAAAAAGGCCTAAGTACACTTTAAAACATTGCTCAGCATGTGTCACCTGTACAAAAATAAATAATTAAGTAACCTTATTCCTTTTCATATCTTATTTGGGACAAATCACAGAAATTTTTATGCATTTTTCTTTTGACACAAAATCTGTCTGAATGAAGAAAGGATAAAGTTAGATATCTCAGTGCGGATCAATGCAAAAGAGTATCAGTGCTCAGCATCACCTTACAGCCTAACTACTGGCAAAGCACTCTGCCCAGCATTTGAAGCCCTTCCTGAGGGTATTCAACCACAGGAGCAGTGTGATTTCTTCACAAGGACACAGTGAAGCAAAGTCAGGACTTTTTACAAGGCCATGTAGTGATAGCACAAGAGGGAATGGCTTCAAACTGACAGAGGGCAGGTTCAGATGGGGTATTAGGAAGAAATTCTTTACTGTGAGGATGGGCAGGCCCTGGCACAGGTTGTTCAGAGAAGCTGTGGCTGTCCCATCCCTGGAATTGTTCAAGGCAAGGCTGGATGGGGCTCTGAGCAAACTGGGATGGTGCGAAGTGTCCCTGCCCATGGCAGGGGGTTAAAACAAGATGAGCTTTAAGGTCCAACCATTCTGTGATTCTTCCTCTGGGTATTCAGGTCTCCCTTTGTTCTGCCTCATGGAAACCAATTATGACAGTACTGCTCATTTCTTCCCTGCTGAATTATCATGTGTTTTGATACATGTTGTTAACAGATTTGCAATTTTTTTACTTTTGAACTCCTTTCATTTTTTATGATTAGGAACAAGCCTCTACCTGACGTTTGCTTTGCTTTGGCATCTATTCTGTCTCTGAGTATCTTGTACAATTGAAGATGTTTTCCATTATCTCAGCCCAGTGCTGTCAGGACTCATTTTCTAGACATTTTGCTACCATCCCTTGCAATTCACAAGTTTCAGAATATCAGACCCAGATCACTTCCCATTTTCAATATGATGCAATATACAACACATACATAGTTTCATCTTTTCCTTCTTCAAATCTTTATAGCGTGAATCTCTATTGCAAGAGCTATAAATGCTAGCTGTGCTTTGAAAGAATCGTGGAGAAACATATGACCAAAAACAAATTCCACATACACTTGCTTATGTTGAATGGATTGCTTTTTGTGGCAATGCTTTATAGCTTTGATCTTTTAACAGATTATATATATATATATATGTAATCAGAGTAATAAAAATAGCAGTGAACTAGTAATACATTTACAACTTTTATGGAAGGCTTTCATTGTTATGGATCATACAAAGTTTACAAGACAGCCCTATTTAGTGGTAGTGTTTTTAAATGAATACATTGAAGTGCAATACTCTTTTCTGTTCATAAACTATAAGCCAAATTCAGAAGCAGGCATATTATTATTAGAACTATGAGTATACCACAATTTATATCTATTTAGAATTTCTGAAATGGAATTACTTTTTAATTACAATACATGCAATTCAGGCATAAGGAATTCAAGTATTATTAAACTCTCTGGGCTATAAAAATATATTAAACTCCATCCCTCTAGCAGCTACTGATGACTTATCTGAGTCTAGCAAAGCAATATATATTACTTTTCTTCCCAAATACCTTGGCAAGGTCACTTGTCTGAGAGTTGAAATGTAAATTACTTGTATTACAGCAGTATCCTCAAAAGTTTTTCATTTTGCGCATTAGCTCTCCCTCATTCCATCTGGGCTATTTTAGGACTATGAAGTCTGAACTGATTGTTTTCATAAAAAGACATGTTAGGGCAGCACTGAGACAACAATCTGGAAAGTGAATTTTCCCTTAATACTACTAATATTAATCCTTCTTCACCGTTCTGCACCCTTGCCCTACAGAACTCGGTATTTAGGAACAGTTAATCTTCCTTTGCTCCCCATGGCCCCTATTCTTCTCATCTCCCAAGGTCACTGCATTTCTGGCCTGGCCACACGTCTATTCTTGACCCATCTGGTTTTGTGTCACCAACAAATTTGATCATGGCTGAACCTGCATCAAAGGAATACCCAACAAAGAAGACGTGAAGCAGCTGCAGATCAGACAGAAAGGCAAGAGTTTACAGTTTCAATCATGAAAAGAGTTTCTGTAAATGCAGCTCTCCAGAAGAGCCAAACACTCTTGAGAACCAGTACAAATTTCACATGTATACCAGATGCAGCACACCACCATGGCCTGTCATGAAATTCGTCTCCAAAAAGGCATGTATTGTGAGATCCTTCCCAAAGTCATCTCACTGAAAAATAAACTGTTTCATGAAATGATAAACAATGTGATATCCCCTATGAAGATAAAAACACATGCAAAAAAGCCAAACCAATACAAATATGCATTTATATTATAATAAGACCATCTTCTGTAAGCACTCTGTTCTTTAAAACAGATATTCCATTTCTTTCTCCAAACCCACAGGCCAGAGGGAAATACTTTTGCAGCACAACTGATATGTCCCAAACCAACAGTGGATTCAAGTTGCTAAACTTCACAGATGGGTTTTTTTTTCTAATTTTCCTTCAGTTGTATTTAAAAGACAGCTGGTAATTAAATCACATCTATATATTCCCTATGGAGAATACATGAGTTATTTCAGAGGTCCTAGTTAGTGACTGCAGCAAGTTAGTTCTGAAATCAAATAGGATGGCAACAAAACTGCACAGCATTTATTTCAACACACTATTTTAAAAATCTAGAAGACAGCAATCATCACTATATAAAATTGGCACCAAAATATTGCATAATCAGGATCTCTGGATGTGAAATGCATTAAAAGCTTAGATAGTGATTCAGTTCCTAGCATTGAGTCCTCATTGTCATGCTGTGGCCCAAATCAATATCCAGGAAGTTTTACTGGTGTAAATGGTAACAGTGTTGATAATGATTTTATACTTATCTATCACATTTCCTTCAGAAAAATTCTCAGTATTTTACCAAACACACACACATTTAATGGAAGAATCAGTTTATACATCAGATATCCAAGCATTTTTCAAGTGGATGCAGGTAATATAGTCCTGCTACACAGCAACAGGTCTAAAATTCAGACAGCTGCATTAAATGGAGGTGGAAGATTCCAAACGACAGAATAAAATCCACACAACTTCATTTGAGAGTTTGATGAGACACCGCATCAAAGATTTCACAGAGTAGGGAAATAGTAATTGATGGTCACTTTAGGAAGTTTAGCAGAATCAGTGTAGTATTTTGGAGTTGAGAATAGTTTAATTTTTTTTTTCTGTTGAATAAATTCTCTGTCCAGTGCTACCACAAGATGCAGATGGTTTCAGCAAGTCTGTGGGAAGACAATCCCCACAACGTTTAACGACACCAGCTTTGTTTTCGACACATACACTCTCACAGCTCTTCCTGAGCAAGGAAATACCAAAGACAGCAGCAGCTAAATCTAAATACTAAGAAACCCCTTCGTCCCCCATCTGTCCCAACCAATGGCATCTCAGCCAATAGTTAGGATTTGGCTAGTTTTCCTTGCCCCTTTCTTTCCCATTCTTAGATGTTTACATCCTGGAACAGATTCTCTTTCTAAAACTGGAAACTGAAGGATTTGTTAGTAACAGTAATAATGGCATTAAACTCATAATATGGCCAGTCAAATCCCTCGGGCATTTTAATGCAATTCTCATAAGCCTCCAAACACAAACACCAAAATGTGCTGGTCCTGGAAACAAAACAGAAGGAAAGAAAAGGAATGCAGATAATGTGTGCGCCCTTCCTTGTTCCATCTGTTTTCCAGTCTATGCAAAAGAAAGATCTTTTGTGTTAAAATGTTTCAAAAATAACACAGACATTATTTTTTTTTTAAACTTGAAAACATTTTTATTTTTGCCTAATCCAGTCAGAAGTAAATACTAAACATAGCCATTTTACAAACTCTTAAAAGCTGTTCTTTATTCCTGAAAGCAGTATGTTTTCTAAATCCTAGAAACTATAACATGCTCAATTTGTCCACATCAGTTACATTGCATGGCTTTATGTGGCAAGGCATGAGACAATGTGCTCAACTACACAGCAAGCAAAATAAATGCTTGACAGAAATGGAACTTCTCCAAAAGCAGAGATGAGAAAGTAAAACCCTACAAAATGACTTCTGGAGTTTTTTGGTTATAAATAAAGACAGCTCTGGAAGTCACCAGACAATGACTGAGAAGATCTGGTACTTTGAAAGGAGAAGGGTTTTTGAGTATCACAAATCTGATACAGTCTATTACAGGCTGTAATCTAGCAGTGATTACACGAAGTGATAAGCATTGAGCACACTATTGATGAGTTTTATTTAGCCTAATATGGAAACAAACCTTCTTTGAAACAATGCAAAACACCTGAAAGCTCAATACTATTGGCAAAAATATAATAATAATTAAAAGTCAGCAGAGGAAGGAAATGCAATTGCCAGGTACCTCAGAGAAAAAACACTGTGGTGTTTTTTGAGTTATGCTTGGGAAGTTTGATCTTTGTCAAGCCTGGACATAACCAGAGGTGCTGGGGTCTGTGCAGTGACAGCCAGAGCTGGTGCAGGTTTACTGCAGTCCGTGAACCACAGGGGAAACACTGGCAGCACCTCCTCCTCACAAGTGCTCTGCTCAGATCAGCGTTTCATGAAGAATCCCCATTCCACCTGTGGCACCTTTCCTTAGTCAGGCTGACCCCTGGAAGCAGTGCCCACTGCAAGAGGGTAACTCCTACAGTCTGCATACACCATAAACTGTGGCATACCCAGCAAATGTACACACTGAAACAGTGCTGAGCACACTGGTCATGGCCCTGTTTGAAACAACTCCTGAACAACCATGGTGCTTCTTTTCAATTAGATCCTGTAAGTGGCTACATTTAATTCCTCTCAGCCCCTTTATTAAATATAAGACCTTGGCATCATGGGGTGTGTCTATACAGTTCAAATATACATTGAGGAACTCATTAGCACTTTGTTCTAATCAAATTAATTAGCCCTACTGAAAAGATGCATTTTTCCCCACAGCTTGTGATTTAAGTCTGACTTCTGACTACATTTTCAGTTAGAATTTAATAAACAATAATAGGATGCTATAGGCCAGTAAACTTTTTTCCAACACATTTTTTTAACGGAGAATTGTTTTATTTAGACTCTAAATGGTAATTAACTTAGGAGTACACTCAGCAGTTGTAAAATTCATGCTGTTCTGCACTTGTAGAGGTACAAAAGGTCCCTTGTTTGCAGTACTATGCTGGTCAACTCCTGTGGTAGAGCTGTTGATTCTCTGCATGAGTTTTCTCAGATAATACACAGCCTTTTAAATATTGGTGCACAGAGTATTTATAAAGCATATATTTTCCAAAGCTGGGCAAAGAAAGCTTATTGACTTTGATAATTTTTTCAGTGTTTGATTTAAACTTTGCAATTTAAATCAGACATTGAAAAATAATCAAAGTTTTATACAATATATTTTTCAATTATGAAGGCAGGTTTTATAATTACAAGAAGGACCTGTATCAGAGAGAAATATATTACAAACAGCATTTATAAACCAGAAATTTGAGGTACCTAAAAAGCATATTTGGGATAAATACACTCAAATTTGCTTTAGCATGTCAAAAACAATATTGTACTTCAGCTGACTAAAGCATCTTGAACTGAAACAGCCATAGGAGAGCTGTCTTAATTTTCCTTTGGGTGTGTGCCAGCATAAAGCCAGGCAAGAGTGACTTCTAAGCTGCAGTGTTTTCAGAGTGGTGGCATGAAAAGTGCCAACACTATCAATTAAACAAAGATGGGAATACTGCTCTCCCAGAGCATCAGCTCTGGATCTAGCAGCTGCTTACTTTACAAATATGAGCAGCTTGTTCTGTTTCAGAGCCTTCTAACTTTCATAAAGTAGATGGTTTTACAAACAGGACAAGATGTTTCTGAGGTACTGGTAATGAATGAAAATACATCTGCTGTCTGATTGCTGAGCTATAAACTGAGTTTTCACATAAATAATCCTCTCCATCTGTAGCATGAAGTGTAGGTGAAAAACATAAAGCTACCAATTCTGCTCTGTAAAATTCAGGCATCACCTTTATAAATGAATTTCATACAAGGTCTCAGTTCTATTTGCTCCTCACAGAGCAAGGCATATAGCTTTTATACCATAACTGTCTAAAGCTTGCTTGCTCTCCTGAAATGAATACCAATTTTAAGAGTCAGACGATGAATACAGCTGTGTTTAAAATGCACACAAGATGCATGATAAGCATCACAAACACACTAAAGTGCTCCATTAAAACCTGTCTTGTGTCTAAAAGGGTCTTTGAGATTTGACCAATACGAGACAGACCATGAAGTGTTGAGCACACGTGTTACTATCAGATGAGCTTTTATCAGGGTAAGGGAGAGCATGGAGCATCCTACACATTGTAAATAACTACAGAGCTTTTAAGTTCAAGAGCTGCCCACATGGAGAATCTCCTCTACTTGGAAGGAATTTTCTTGCCTCTGCATGATGTAGTCTCCTTATCAGGTTGCTCAAAGCAAAGAAGCAGCAGTCATAATGTGAGAATAATTATCAAGAACAAGTCCTGTTTTGTGGAAGGTATCTCCTGAGATTATCTGTCAGAGACATCAGACTACTGCATAAACGCCTATATAAAAACTCTTGAGAGCTTTTAATCCACATTTTTCATGAGTAATGAAAAATAACATTTGGATTTAAACCAAAGGCTGAAAAAGTATTTTTTAAAATGTTACAAAGCTTAGATATATATCACAGAAGGCAAAAAAAATCCTCTTTCCTCACATAACTTAAGAGAGAAGGTAATAGCTGTGTCCCTTTTTATGTGTGAAAAAAGCAGGCACAACACACATACAGAATTCCGAAATATGCAATTAATCAAAACATCTCAAGGTCACACAGACAAGCTGTTTTCAACCTAGAATACACAAAGCTACATCATTGTTCAGAGTGGTTATATCCTGCAGTTTGCTTGGGAAAGCTCCATGTGATCCTAGCAAAAATTTTGCCCAAGGAGGGACTAAAAATCTGATCCAGTGAAGCTGATTTTGATTCAGCTCTGATGGGAAACAACTGGAGACTCAATGGTAGCAGAGGGCCTACAGTGCTCATAATGAGACCCTGACAATAGAATGTAAATGGTATCCTGTGCCTAAAAGCAAGAGAAAACACTGCTCCAGTTAACTATAACACATATTTGTCATAATTTAATGTTATGAATATGGGTTCTCCAGCTTAAAACAAATTCTTTCCAGATGAAGCAGCAAAATAATACAAAATGTATTTTGCTCCAGTGTTCCACCATACATGAATAGAAAAACAATGAGGAGCCAATTTCACAGTGGCTGATGCTATCCTCACAAATAAAATATAATCTGTAATTAAAAGAAGTAATTAGCACACTACTTAATTACTACAAAATACATTCTTCAAATAACAATGTGACCTGATGAAATAAGCAGGTTTTAACATGCAAACATCACTTTTCTCCCTCTGCCAAGTATCCTTAAGAACCATGATTTAGCTTGCAAAATAGCTGCTACAATTTGACTGATGTTGGTATAACTTGAATTCTCCTTAATGTATCTCCAAGATTCCCATTAGCAGGCAACTGTTAACAAGTGAAAACAACAAACAGAAAAACATTTATATTCCATTACACATCAGGAGTGATTGTATAAGAATGTAACATAATACCAGAGTTTGTGGAATTCTGCCAGGTGAGAGAGCAAAGTGGTCATTTCCTTCTAGCCAACACCAAACAGAGGCACTACACATCCTCCTCCAGGAATATGTTGCCAGCTTTCAAGTTCTGGTACTCAGTGGAGTAGCTTTTTGATACACATGAAAGGAGAGTGAAAACAAACAGAGGATTTTCTGTTTAAAGATGCATTTTATACTACCTGAAGCTCTCCAGTTCAGAGTTTGACACATTTTAGTTTTATTCACACACAAGATGCTGTCGTCTTCCCTTCTACTTGTCTGCCTCATTCCAGATGTTACTTCTCTAAAATTGTATTTCAATTCATTATTCAACATCTACTTGTCACCAATGCAGAAAAGAAACTGCCAAAAATGCAGGTATTTAAATTCTAAGTACAGCATAAAAATTAATGCTGTATGACAGTCATCACAGGATACATCCTCTAAACAGCAAAAGACAGATTTTCCTTATGAAGCAAATCCAACTTGGTTCTTCCATGTTTGTTTTATTAAATAAAACTGTGGCATGGTTGTCTATCTGAAGTACAATTCACTTTATTAACTCTAATAAAATAAATGGCCTCTGAATGCCAGATGTGAGATGGGATTTGTGCATCCTTGTTTCTTACCAACTCATGTCCTTGAGCTGATTCCACTGTGAGGCAACAGATAAAGACAGAAGAATTGGGAGCAGGAAATAAACTGTGATAGGGGTTAAAAGAGCAACACTCTGCTTTGAGAATATTTGGCCTTATGATGGTAGTGCCTTTAAACATGTGCTGACCTAAAATCCTATGGTTTAAGGGCACCACGTTGAATTACAAACAGAAGGGTTTGGCTCTCCACAGATTGCACACTGCTGGCCAGCTCTGTGAACAGAAATGCTCACACATCTCCTGTACAGTACAAACTGCCACCAATGAAGGTTTTGAAAACTCCTAACAGGAATTAAACACAGTCTCCCAGAACAACCAACCCAGAGTACAGCCAGGAAATTAGGATAACTGCATTTTTTCCAGTGGAAAAGAGCTATTTCTGGGGAAATGTGTGGAAGTTTACACAAATGAGCCTCCTAACCTTTCTTTCAGTAAACCTGCTGTTGAATGATTTATGAAAAGAAACTTTCCAGTCAGCAAGGCCCAGAATTCAAGATGTGTTTCTACCTTAACTTTCCTGTCATGCACACATTAGTCAGGTTTTAACCACATCAGTAAAGGTGATCTTAGTCACTGGTACAGCATTTCACAGAATAAGTATTCTGAGTTGAAAGGGACCCAGAGCATCAAGTCTGATCCTTAAGTGAATGGCCCACACAGAGATCAAACCCAGAACCTTTGGAGTTGTTAACACCATGCTCTGACCAACTGAGCTAAAATCAGGATCATTGGTTCATGGGAATGGCCTGAAGTTGTGTCAGGGGAGATTTAGGTCGGGAATTGGAGAAAGGTTCTTGCCCAGAGGGTGGTTGGGCACCGGAACAAGCTCCCCAGGACAGTGGTCACAGCACCAACCCTGACAGAGCAAGAATTATTTGGACAACACTCCTGGGCACATGGTGGGATTCTTGGGCTTGTCCTGTGCAGGGTCAGGAGTTGGACTCAATGATCCCTGTGGGTCCCTTCCAACTCAGCAGATTCTGTGATACCACATCCTGGAAAAGTAGTGTTTGAATTCAATTTCAAGCCAGTGTTAGAAAGGAACTGTACAGGAGAGAAAAAGCTAAAGCTTTAACTCTCCTGACCTCTAAGTTCTTGTGTCTGCCAAATATACATTAGCTCTGCTTTTACATTTAATATGAGAAAAAGCTGGAGTCTTGTCAGCACGTATTCACTCAAGTCTTAAAACAACTAAGGATAAAACCATCAAGAGAATGAACTCAGCCACATTCTCTGCAAACCTCACAGCTTCTCATGCTGGTGCTGGATGCAAAGAGAAACAACCTGGGTGTTATAATGTGAAATGGATAAACACTTCCTTTGACAATTAAAATGAACATGATCTTCCACAGCAAATAGCAGCACACTCCCCCCCCCCCCCCCACCTGTCAGGTGAACTCAAATCATTTCAAACAAATGAAATGGTTGAAGCTTTGGGGATGCTTCAAACCATACAGAAGAAATGTGAACAGCAGGAGTCCCCCAGCGGTAAAAATACCTCAAAGAAACCTTTTCTTCCTCCCAAATACCCACTGTACAGCACTTTGGGCAGCTAGCCAAAACCTTGTCTCTAGAAGTAGTTGTAGAGTGATTTAGAAATGTATTTTAATACTTTTACCACTCTTTAAAAATCAACAAAATAATACATTTATTGCACCTTAATAATACACATCTAAGAAATTAACACCATTAAAAAAACCCTTTCTAGCTTTCCTGTTGTAGTATAATAAATCATTCCAAATATGCACAGTAATTTCTAGAATTTTATTAAAATACTTTGCTGCTGTTGGATCATTTCACACAACAGAAAGTCATTACCCTGAATTAGACCACTGCACTCAGCTACAATCTGGGGAAAAGCTGATTTGTAAAGTAATACTCTGAAGTAACAACATTTTCCGAGTTTGAACACTTTTCAAATATTAGAAATACCTTTAAAATTCTGAAAGGCATGAGGAAGGATAAGTGCTAAACCTTCATTCTCTCTGACATGCTCCTTGACAGTCTCATCTTGTTCAACATGGAGCATTTGTGCTTAGGAACATTATGAATTGTCACCCTCATCTATTGGCAACACTTTTCCACAGAAGAAGAACAACCTGCTCAGGAGACAGAGGAGCCATCTATCTGTTACAAGCACTTTGCACATCTCCCATTCTGACAGCTGCAGTGGGCAGCAGCTCTTCTTACCACAATCCAGGTCCAGAATTACTTATTGTATTTCTCAGGCTGGCTGAAGACAGGAACTAGACACTTTGAGTATACTACAAGCCTGAATATTGACTCTTACAATGCAGTCCTTCAATTAGCAGGCATCACTGCTCAAGGGGAGCTAACTGTTGGCTCTGTATTATTCTTTTCACAACAGAGTAATTCATTCTGCAACTTGTAAATTACATTTCTCCTCACAGTCTACACTAGATATTGCACACTGCCTGCATTACAGAAACCAATGACTTTTTTTTCTGAAGATCTTACTAGAAACAGCTCTGGAGATAACACTGCCATTCGAGATCAATTACTCCTGCCTCCTGTTAGTGTCCAGGCTACAGTCATTTATTGATTACCTTTTAAGCATGATTTTGATTTTATTATGTCTATGTAGGATTAAATACGTATTTAAAACACTAAGTTAACTAAAAATAATTATTAACATCAGTATATACAGTTGCAATGCTACAAACACAACTTTGAAAGGCAAAACAGAATAAGGTTTCTTGTCTTCTTAGCCTGACAAAGTGTTGATATTGGGAAGATTCTTATGGTGACATTTTCCTCTTTAAGGCAGGACCAAAAGTTTGCAACATTTAAATCCCTGACTTAATGCAGCAGGAAGGAGATAAATCTCTTTTTAATAACCTGAGGGGTTTATAAACTTACTTGCAATTAGCATAAATGAAAGCTACTATCAGACTGTGTAATTACTGCCCAGCAATGCAGTACCCAAGCCCTAAAAATGACAGCTCCACAAGTCCACCCATTCTCTGCCCTGCTAAGTGAGGGATTTAAAGCAGGTAAGAGCAGTGCAGAGTGCCTGCCTGCAGTGGTGTCACAACAAGCCACCTGCTTTCAGAAATATCCCTGTGACATCTGGGATACCCAAATGCCAACACATTTTTAATAAGTAAATAAAAACATAAAGCTCAAGCATCACAGTTACTCGCAGTGATGTCTTTAATATATTGACAAGCTCACCTCTGAGTCACCACTTCAAGCACAGCCCAGGAGGGAAATGACTGAGAGGACTTCCACAGCTGCATGGGGAACTACACACAACAAGCTGGGGAGAAAGGGCAGCGTTCAGGGACAGACAACTGAGCTACAGAAATCATTTTTGTAACTGGCACCTCCTGCAAGGAAGAGAAGGACTGAGCAGGAAATGAAAAATGAACTACTGTCCTTTTCCAGGGCTCCCTGCTCTGCTCTGCCAGACTGGCCATGTAGGACTGATAGCCCCAGTCTGCAGAGAGCTAAGGCATGTGGTACCATTCTTCTTCAAATAGGAAAATACTAAATTTATTCTCATTTATGCTTTTGAATCTTCCCACAGCTCTCAGAGAAAGGTCAAGGGCATGCAGATAAGGTATTTTCAGCTATACAGCAGAAATGTATTAAAAAACTAAATGCAGCCCCAAGTCAGATTTGAATAGTTCTTTATTTACCAAATTTGAAAACACTGTATGCCTTTCTCCCCAAATATTAACACAGCTAGAGTTAAAACATTTACTTTCTACCCAACTCAAAAAGAGCTGTCTAGGTCTTTTGAAAATGTGCAAAAATTAAAAAAAAAAGCACCCAAACACATCACCAAACCCTGTGTTCAACAATTCTCACAGCAATTTATAGACAAGATTTATACACTAACACACCACATTTCTTTGCAAGTCTTCTTTAATTTTCTGTTGCAAAGGTGGGATGTTTGGCAAGGGGAAGAGACATCTCACACATCAGCAGCCTTGGGGAATGTTTGCTTAGAAACACACACAGTTTGACCTCTCAGAGGATCAAATCAGTTTACTTCATCAGTTCATGAGTGTTATCAACCACTGCAAGTTTTGTGTCTCTATTTCACTGTTTAGGAGACTAAAATTAAGTAATAGATTACAAGAGAAAGAACTGACACCATTTCTCAGTCTATATGGGTTGATTTTAAAGCTGTAATTTTCATGACTTTTTTTTATGAGAACACTATAGGCAGTTCTTACCCATGCAATCCTTTAAAGAAATCTGACAAGCAAATTCATCAATTTCTAATAGAATTTCAAATACAGCCGACACCTCGCTGTCTTCAATCATGTCTTGTTTCATAACTGTGTATGTGGAGAAAAGACATGTCTGTCTGGGGCCTAATGGATAACATGATGTACATTCCCGTGGCAATAGAAAATGAACAACAATAAAAATTATAATTTACTTTGCTGTCAGGTACTGATCCTGTAGGTGTGAAGGAAAGCAAGTAAAGCTGCAGGGACTGAGTTTTGATCTGGTATTGTATTTAAATATTCTGTAGTTGAGATTTAATTGTACCTAATCTGCTCAATAAAATCATCTTTACTGTTATTAATATCCCAGACTTGTGTTATTATATAATCCTAACCTATTTTTTAATACAGAAATTTTAATCTGCTGCTTAAATATTCATTAATGCAAAGCCACTGCTGTGGAGAATACATTCCACTCTATTCACAAGAGGCAAGAATTCTTTGGAACTCCTACCAAATGCTAGTGTTGTCTTACTTAACTTTGTTTATGGCCTTATGACAACAAACATCAGCAAAACTTAATCATTAATCCTAAAAATATTCCATCTGGAAAAGAAGATGACTCTACAAAGTGCAGTGTCATTTGTAAACACAATGTGGTATCATCCAAATAGTCAAATGCAATACATGTGTTCATATAGAACAGCTTTTGGACAGCTCCTTTCTTTCCTGTTTCATTTCTAAATCTGAATAAATAATCTGCATGCCAACTAACCTAAACAATGAGTTATTTCCCATTCTCTGAATGGGAATCCTGAGATGCTCAATTATCTCACACAACTGCCAGCCATCAACTGTTCTTAATTGCCTGTATGTTTCAAGACCACTGCGTGTTTATTTATATCACTTGCATGACACACTAGATGTTTTATGAGACCAGAATAAGATGAGGTATGTCACAGTCTAATGCTTAGGGATATGACAGGAGCTGTACTTACTTTTTTTAATCATAATTTTTCAAGGAAATCTAAGTAAATTAAGCATCAGTCTCTATCTTCTCTACACTTTGCAGCTCCCAGTGATTTCTTACTTGAACAAATCTGACAGAGGAATGAATATGAAGTTCCTACAAATTTTATGAAAAACCACAGTTTTAGATCTGAGTAGACCTGACAAGGCACACGTGCCTCTGGCTCTGAGCCATTGAAGAGGGAGTGGGGACCCAGAGTCCTTCAGCTCAGGTGCAACACCCAGCCAGCAGCAGCACCTGCTGCCCTGCAGAGCACAGATGGGAGACAGAACTGAGGACCAGGGAAGGGACAGAGGAACATCCTTGTTTTGTGACAAGCATGTCACAAAAGGAATGGGAAAAAGTGCAGCCAGATTTCAGAGGAGCAGCGAAGTGGAAAGCAGAGCCACTCCATGCTGCAGTAACAGAGACAGAAACCCACACCAAATCCCCTCCAGCTGCAGGGGCTCCAGGGGAGCTGCACAAAGAGAGACCAAAGTCGACAATCCAAGAAGGGAAGGCAGGACATGGAAAAGGTACATCCATGGCATTCCAAGGTACATTCCAAGGCAGGAATGAGCTGGGGTTCTCAGCTCAGGGGAGCAGCAGTGCTTAACATGAGCCTGACTGCCAGGCCTAAACCCAAAACACACCTGCAGTGGGATGGACGCTGTGGGACTGAGGAGCAGGAAGAATCCTTGTGCTGTCTCCAGTGGAGGAGGAACAAGGAAACAGCCACTTCTGGCTTTGCTGAACTGAGCTTTAGTACTGAATTTAGGGTGCAGAATTTAAAAGGAAGAGCACGGAAGTTTTTAATGCTTCTGAACCTCATCAGCTGCATGACATGAGCTAATGGGAAGATGCATTTTATGGACATCAGAAAGTGATAAAATCATATAACCACTGAATGCAGAAATTCATCTTTATTTATGGGTTTCTACTCAAATTGTTTGATACCTTCAAGTCTCTTTACAACCCATCATTTCTGCAAATTTCTATGCAGCAAGAGCTATCTCTATGCCATTACACTTTGTGTCGTGCCTCTCTTATGTTAAGTTTCAAGCTGAGTGCAGATTGTACAGGACAATAGCCTGACACTTGGAAAAATTGTCAAAGCATCATAGTAACTAAAGAACTGTTCCAAAAATAACTTAATTGTGGTAATGCTGTAACTATACTGACAGCATTATTGCTGCATTACTTTCATCCACGGAAAATGCAAGAATATAAAAATACTACCAAAAAATAACATAAATTATAGAATTACATTTCATGAACAAAACCAATCACATTTCTAAAGATCAAAGCTGTAAACACATTCCAAGGTTAAAACAATATAATGTGCATCTTAAAATAAGAAATGTTAGATCTTTATCATAAATAAGTATCTGCCTTGCAATCCAGAAGTCGTTATTTCATCACACACATTTTATTCTTACAAGCATTTTACTCTTAGCATTTTTAACATACTGTCAACTCCTGACAGAAAGCACTGGCTTCTCCAAGACTGTCAAAGATATCCCTGAGAATCCAATACAAATAGGGTTATTAAAAAAAAAGTTTAAAAATATCTTCAAATGTAAAGAGCCAGTGTGTAGAACACCTGCCATAAACTGCACCTTGCTGTGCCATCAAGAGACAGAAAGCTGCAGGATGCTGTTCTTTTGGTTTCACTAGGGAAAACTGCTTCCACACAAGGCATTTTGGAAGCCCTGCAAGGAAGGCTGCCATAGAAATCCGCCTGCTCAATGCAGTCCTTGCTTTATCACTGAACCAGTGACAACAGTGTGGTCACCACATGAACCAAGCAGCTTCTGCTCACTCTCACCATGTCCCACCTCCAGCTGCTCCATCAGCAGGCTCAGTGCGTCCCTCCCCTCACTCCTGAGACACAGCAGTCTGCAGACACCAGACAGAACAGGGAACCCAGCCAGCTCTGTGTGTCTGAGGTGCCCAACAGCCCACGCCTGCTCCTGCTCACTGCACTCCTGGAGTGGTGCTGCCTCTCTCAACAGATAACCTGATTCTGCTTCCCTCCTCAGTCGCCTGATCTCGTAATCCCACCAACACCACTGGCAGTTCCTCTGTCCTTTGCTCCTCTTTCAGAGAAACTCAGGTGCCACTAAAGTGAACCATAAAGCTGTCCTGTAATGGGAAGCAAGAATACACAGTTTGCTGCCCAAAAATGTATACACGTATGTGGCAGCAGCTCTCTGGCCACAGAGAGCAGGCACAGACTTTCCCAGGGGAAGGCTGTGAGAAGATCAGAGGAAAGAATGAGAAACAATTCTTATCTCCACTTGCTGCACTGGTTGTTGTGCACGTGTGGAATGTGTCATGGACATTTGTTTACCAAAGGGTGATTTCTTAATTGAACAGTGGATGGTGTTTGGATGAATTGACCAATTAGGTCAAAGCTGTATCAGAGGGGCTGTAAAGGGTTACTGAGTTTCTTAGTAAGTATAATATGATATAGTATAGGATGAGAGAATAAAGCAATTAATCAGCCTTCTGCAATCATGGAGTCAATGCTAATTATTACCCAGCTGGGGGCCTGCAGCGACATACATATATGTGCATTTAACATCTGACCCACCACACCATGACTGAGGCTTTCCTGCAAAGACACAGGTTAAGGGATGGCAGTTCCATTCTCCAAGGATGTTACTCTAGAAAAGATGTGGTTCCCTGCATACATTATATTCCATATTAAGGTAGGTACTTTATTACCAAATGGCCATGCTTGTGCAACCTGCATATATATCCCAACACTTCCCTTTGAGGCCTCAGGAAAATACTGCCCAACACTGAGTTTCCTTCAAGACTTCTAAGTATTCTTCTCTCTTACTACTCTTGGCATTAAAGGAGAGGCTGAATATTCATACATAAATGCTTTGTGTTCAGTCAGGTACTTCCTCCTTCCACAGAATGGATTTCATCTTGTGTCCCATGTTGAAACAGGCTGACAAAGCCTGTCTAGACTAACAGGACAAGCAGAAACAATACCCTTGCTCAAAGCTGTGCATTTTGAATACTTGCGGAACAAAGACCTTATCTTCTGTTTTACAGCTCTTCAAAGAAATTAGCAAAAAGGTTCCAATAATCTTACCAAGGAAAGCAACATGGACTAAACAGAGTATTTACATATTCCTATTTTCAAGGCCTGCTGAAGGTAAAAGAGCGGAGGCACTGCCTTTTTAGGCCAGTCAATCAGTTACTTCAGCAAGGTACTTAATTCCCCTCTCATAATCAGATCTAGCTTCAAGAAATGCAGAAAACAGGATATTCAAAGAGCTCCTGCAAGCCAACAGTCACCAAAGTGATTTTCTTTTGTGTGAAGTCCAATCTGATTATAAAAATGCAGAAGTGGAAATCAGGAACTGGTATCTATGCACCCTCGATAACTTGTTATCTGCCTGGAACCCAGCCTAGTTGCCTCTGCAAAGAAAATCTGCACTCAGAAATGTCAAAGAACACAAGCATTGTACATGCTTAGATTTATTTTTGTCAAACTATTTTTATTTTGTTAAATGCAGCTGAAATAGGTGCCTGGTCTGTCTGTTTGTCTTGTAACAGGACACAAATTCTCACTGGGGCAAAACAGACTTAGACTGGATTTCTGTAAAACCAGTATTAAATATTGGTTCAAGGGCTATTATTTTAACATATTATCTCATAAAGAAAAACACAGTTGTGTGCGTGACAATCTAATTTAGACTAAATATAAGAAGTTTTTATTTTTCTGTTATCAAAGGGCTCGACCTCACATCAGAAAACCAGAACTAAGCCAAAAAAAATACAACGGGAAACAGAACACATCATAATGAAATAATATTTTGATATGTTATGCCTTCTTCAGTGGGAACAGAATCAGATTGCAAGATTCCTATTAGCCTAATAAGATCTGGTTTATTGTTTATGAACTCGGGTGCATGCACAAGGTAACTAACATGAGGTACCTCAACTTTTTAACTAAGCAGCAATGATATAGGGGGTAAGAGCTAATAAAAGCATTGCAGAGCATCAACAGAAATCAACATTTTTCATATTTTTTTAATTAAAAATATTTTAAAACTGCCTTTGTAGGAAAGTGGCATCTCATATAATCTTACAGAAGTTTCATAAAAAAACATAGTGTTAAATTAGAAAAATATGTGGCATTTGAAATACATGCAGACTTAGGAACAGAAAGAGGATTAAAGGCCTCAGGCAACAGGAATTGGAGATGTCATACAGTATTAATTCATGGGAGAAGCCACTAATTCACATGGCACAAACCCCAAAAGGAAAAAGCAGTGCATCTCTTGGCCAGGACAGAGATTCTAACTTATCTTTTTGATAAACAATCTAAAAAAGGCCATATATGGATTCTACAAATGAAAACTCATTTATCAGGTAGGAAAAAAAAGAAGTAAATAATAATTAAAGTGTCAGGGACTTGTTACCCAGAACACAGCTCTTACATCAGGTCAAGAATTACAAAAATGAATAGGGAAACCCTCCATTCTTGAATAAAAGAATTTTGGGAGTAATGAAAGTTTTGGGGATATTAATTCACTGTGACACAGCTTGTTCTAATTCAACAGAATAGCAGGAGGAGAAGGTACAGGAGAAGCACAAAGACAAGGAAGCTCTGTTTCTCTGCATTGTGGGAATTCAGATTGGAAAACTCCAACCTTCCTCCCCCACCTTTGCTGATGGCAACTCTTCCAAGGAAACACCAGCAGTTCATTGTCAGTGATGTCTCTACCCCATCCTTGAGAAGAAAAATATAATGGGGAGGGGGCAAATAGGTGCCATCAATACTCAGAGCAGGTTTTATGCTGGGGAGAGGGAATTATTCCCTTATAAAAGTCTGTCCCATCCTCAAGAAGGTATTTTGCACACTGGATTCATTCTTTCCCCACAATCAACTTAGCAATTTGTGAATAAATTATGCAAAATGCCTAAAAGACTTTGAAAAACTCAAAGGAAGTTAGGCAAACTATTGATCAACCGATTCTCCTTCTGAGCAAGGGAGAGATTCTAGAGGGAGACCCAGGGCCATCCTCATGCATCCCACGGAAAGAGTGTAACTAACAGCCACCAGCACACACACATTCACTCCTGAGATTCCAGCACTGCTGGCTTTTTACTCTCAACTTTTCACACACAATAAAAAGCCACCTTACTGACCATAGCTGTTTCTGTTTGCACTTACAGCTTATTCAGTGGGCAAATCAAACCTGGTTAATTCAGGTGCTGAGTTCTAACATGGAATGATACACTCCAGCAAGAAGCCCGACATGCTGTGCTGTCTACTGAGTTCTTGGTTTTAATTTACAAGTTTACTATAATAAATATAAAATACACCCTTTTCTAAATAGAAGCTTCTATATACCTTCTACAACAAAAGATTCCCAGAGATTTTAGATCAGGCAGCCTCTCATGAGAACAGAAGAACCAGAACAGTCCCTTCGACATAAAATCAAACGACCCATTTTCTTTCTCTGATTTGCTAATGATGCAAAATTAACTTTGCAAAAACAGTTTACTACACTGAGAATAATGGCAAAAGAATTAATTTCTACTAGTCCTGTGCTTTAGCAACTAGAAACAAGGCCTAACTAGCAGCATGTAACCAACTAGTTCTTCCCAGATTAACAGCAAACACTGCGTTTGAACAGCTAGGCAACTTAGAAGTGAATCCATGGGAGGAGAGGATTTTGTCACCTTAAATGCATTGATCTAAATAGCCAACTCTTTTTAACACTGAGTATTCATTTTACACCACTTCACAGACATGGCTTGAGGCATTTCATTCATATGGAGTGGCTCTCCCTTTTCTGTCGAGATGAATGAGACATTTCAGAAACATTACTTTGTTAAATATTTCTACAGGTATGTGCAGCTACATTTTTTATGCAAGATATTTTCTTACAAGGTACCCGAGATGACCACTATACTGTATTAGCTAATACCAAAATAATAACATATCTTACAGTTGCAGACCTCAATGTCAACTACAATGCAAATTTAAGAGGCAAACTGTTCTCCAGGTAGTAAAAAGCCACAGACAGCTTTAAGAAGTTACTAATTCAAGCATTTCTCCTTAATGTAGTGTGAAACTCAATTCTGAAATCCAATCAACAGATTTTGCATTTACTGTAGTTGTGACAGAAGTCAATGGCCTTAAAATGTTTTCACCTCTCAAAAGTTGTAAAGGTTCAAGCAAAAATGTCTGTTTAAGCAAAATCTTTACATCATAATAACTAACCCAAATCTGTTACCCTCCAAAACTAACACGCAAGTCTTCAGCAATTTAAAGAGCTGCTTAACAGGAAGAAATTCACACCCTTGAGGCAGAAGCACCACATCTGAGATAGCAGTTATAAAAAAATTTCAAACCTAGATATGCCCAAAACCAAAAACAAGACAGCCCAGTCTTTCAACTGCAAAGACTCAAACTTAGGAACAGGTTTAGCCATACACTCCTGATTTTTCTTCTAAATCCACATATTGAGGCTTGAATTAAAGAGAATGTGGCATCCTCTCTCCATAGGGGAAGCAATTTTGAACATCTATCAGGATAGACTTACATCGACCTTAACTGGTTTTAAAAACTGTCCTTCATTTGGTCAGGCTTATGTTTACTACAGAAGATTTATCTGACACAAAACAGTCATCTCAGCCAATGATGAGCCAGTGATTTACATACCACAAAAGAGAACTATTGTGATTTTCTACACTACCACACAAATAAATACAAAAGGTGGCAAAGACATTATACTTGATGCAAGTCCAAGTAATATAGGACCACAGAATGGGCTTTGTGATATGAAAGGGTTAATTGCTAATTTTAATTTCACATAACTAACTTTAATGGGAGTGAACACTGCAGCAACATCTATAAACACAATGTCCACATTAGCAGAACACCAGTTATGAAACCCCTGCCAACACTACTTGTACAGGGATTGTGTTTTGTTTGTTTTAATCAAATTTTACCAAGTCCTGCTATATTTGCAGAGCTCTGCAAAAAAACCGTTAAGGCTGAGGAGCTTTAAAGAATATAACATGCAATAGTAACCATGACAATAAGAAAAATGCTTTTGCTAATCTTTTTCTTTCAGCTGACAATACTTTCAAATACTGATGTTTTTCCTCTAGATGACAACTTTTGTTTGTTGTTCACTACGAATTCTAGGCCTCCCACCCTTGTAAACTTGAAATTTCTGACCAAGGGAGCAGCAATCTGGGGGGGCACTGAAAACATGGGATGAGTCCTAACCGTGGTAGAATGGACATCATCTGTTGGCAACTAGATTTTACTTCACTGCTGCTCTGAATAGGTGCATGAAAATCACATTTTTAAGGTAATTATTCTGCAAGTAATTGGGGAACCTAAAAAAAACAACAGAAAGGCAGAATGCAGATAGGGTATTCCTCTGAACATCAAAAAACTGCTGAGGTATGTTAGAATTTGGCCCCAGGCAGGCTGATCATAAACTTTTAAGGAAACAGCCTGGAACTCCTCTGCACTGATTTTGCCTTGGTTTTCTATTAAGTTGGAGTTTTGAGCAATAAAAAATAAAAGAAATAAAGATTCTTCAGAGATTTATCTTTGCTGATTTATCAATGCTTTCAAAAGATGTATGGGATAAGGATCTGAAGTCACATATTGAAAAGTGACTAAAGGGACGATTTTCAAAGGCATTAATATACCTAAAGATGCATTAAGCACTTAAAATTTTCAAAACTGCCTGGGCATCTAACGCCTATTTAAATCACTTAGTCCTTTTTGAAAATCCCAATGGGCAGTTATCTACATTTTATGTGTCTATATGCCTTTGAAAATCTGTACCATTAAATACTTAACAACCTAAGTACCCCTGGCTTTTAAAGGGACTTTGAGTCCTAAGAAGTGTAAGTACATCTGAAAATTGGTCAAGCCAATTTGTCTGGTCTTTTTTTCCCCCCTTTCTTTTAAAGAAGCATCTCCTAATGCTTATCCATAGCATGTCAGTTAAGTAGAGCTTCAGCACTGTCCAACTTACACACTGAGCTGTGCACATTTGATTTGTTTTATGGAGCTAAAGAAATAAAAATCCAGAGTACAGACTGCATCCTCAAAAAAGACCTTCTGAAGCTCCTAAAAAGAAATGAAATTCCATTCTGTAATCCCAGTGAATGCCCCCAAAAAAACACATTTTCAATAAATGTCACCCACATGAGTACAACTTAGGCTGATAAAGAACCAACATCATTGTTTAATAGCCATGCAACATATTCAAAATACCACAAAAAAGTTCTGAAAGGCAGCCACACAGCAACAAGAAAAAATATAAAAAGGAGGAACTTGTGAATAAGCTCTTTAAAAAGACAGCAGTTCCAGAAAAGAGGACAAGCTTTAATTCTGAATTTTCTGTTTTTACAAAACTGTAGGAAACTATAAAGCATTTCCTTATGCAAACATTTGAAAGATGTATCTTCTGATCTTCTGTAATGTCAATATGAGGTAACTTGCACTGACCAAATTTCCAAAAAGGAACTGATTTGTAAATTGGGAACGCAGGGAATCAGATTGCCACCTACAGGAAAATTTAGCATTTATTGTCAAGAATGACTCAAAAATAATACAAATTGCCATCCTGCCAAGCATTCTTTCACTTCAAAACCAATTAGCCTTTTCTTTTGTGCAACTATATCATGAGCTTCCTAAATCCAGGAAGCCATTATCATTTCTTTTTATTTATGAGTACTGCTTGAAAGTTCCGTAACTCAATTACAAAATCATGTGTCAGTTAAAGAATTTTAAGTCTGCTTACCTGAAACCATTGGTGCTAGCCTGAATATGTCTGATAGTCTGCTGTTGACTGGCTCATAAGGGGAATCTTCAAGCAAGTCATTTCCTAAGGACAAAAAATATTTGGATTTTTTCTTACACACAAAATCAGGGTAACATCTTTTGTTTACTTTTACTCCATAACAGTGAAATGTACTCCCCTTTAATCCCTTTAAAAAGTTTATATGGCTACTCCTTCTCAAAGAATTACCTATAAAAACACCTGAAGGAAGCTAATTGTTTATCCCTGTCACTAGATGTCCTCTCTCACTCCTCCTTGGGTAAGGTCGTAACTTGCAGAGACAGCCTGTGACATCACAGGGACTGTCCCATGTCATGCCAGCAGGAGAAAAGCTGTAGCAAGGATGTTCCTCTTTATTCACCATAGCAGAGCTCTTTTTTTAGAGAAGCTCAGCTAACAGCCAAAAACTAGCATCTTTGGTATGAAACATTCCTAACAAGATGCTGCTGGAAGAGAAACTTTTTATGATGTAGAAAACGTCTGTTATTACCTTTAGAAAAAAAATACATACCGACTCATTAAAACATACGGATAAACGAACAGAAAGGGATTGTTTCCCTTTTTGCACAAGCAACTTAAAAAAAAAAAAAAGTTAAATGGGGAGCACACTGGAGAGATAGCACCTTCAACTCCAGGGCCACAGCAAAACAGGACTAAAAATGATGTCTCTCATATAACGACCTGACTGTTCTCAGTAGACTAAAAGAAATTTGCCTTATGAATAACAGAGCAGTCCTGAGTCAATCACTGTCATATCTCTTCTTCTAACTGGCACATCTATATGCTGTGTGAACCATAAACTTTGGGTTTTTTTCTGCTCAGCCTGCCCAGGGAATACTCCTGGTAAATACAGGAAAGGAAAAAACAAACTTTAACTTAAAACAATCTTCTCTTCATATTATATTTAACTTTCAGCAAAAAGGCTAAGAAGCTAGTTCCAATGTTCTGTTAGGTGAGTCCTAATTAAGGAGTTTTAATATTATTAGGAAAACGTCTCCAAATGACTGTTTTTGTGGCTCTTGGACATGCTCGTGCCCCTATCTTTTGACTGTGGTTTAGAAAGGTCAGCTGGGTCCCCTGGAGGAAACTCTTGGCTGTCGATTTCGCAGCCCAGGAGCGGAGCCGCAGCTGTGCTGGGGCGGACGGGGCTCCTCGGGCGGCAGCTGCGGGCACAGCCAGAGCCGCGGGCTCAGAGCCCGGCTGAGGCTCGGGGGCACCCTGCGCCGGGGGTTCTGCGCTTCGCCACGTACCCTGCAAGCTCTGGTACATGCTCCAGTAAATGCGCAGGCAGTTCTTCTCCTTCTTCATGCCCCTCTTGCAGCGGCAGTTGTACAGGGATTTCTGCTTGAGAGCTTCCATGGCGCTTCTGCATTCGTCCTTCGCCTCCAGGCCCGTGGCCCGGCTGAAGTTGCTCTCTTTGCCGGCTACACACTGCCTCAGTGTCCTGAATTTAGTACTACAGCTCTGCTCCTTCAGACACTGATCGCTGGCTTTCACGCAGTCCAGGCGGTCCCCTCCAGGCAGCCCGCTCACTTCTGCAGACAAAAGTACATCTATGGAGAGGAGACACAAACCAACACGCGCTCTTCGAGGGAGCAGGGTGCGTCCGACCCGAGCTCCAGAGCAGCATCTGGGAGGCACGGGGCACCTCCTCACGCTGCACATGCAGCCAACCCCAGGGGCAGCACCTTGCAAACCTCCTGGCTTCACGCTACGCCTTAGAAAAAGCACACAGGGTTTCCATGGGCTTAGATCCACTTTCGGGGGAGTCCAAGGAAACAGTATTTTTTAACCCTAATGGCTGATTTATGAGGAAACATAAAGGAAAGAAAACCCGGAGGGATTAATGTGGCTGATAAAACAAGTATTTGTTACTCCATCATCCACTTTGGTGAAACAAATCAGCTTTCCATTCCAGGATTTAACTAAGGGGTTAAATATTCAGCCTCACTTTCCACAAGAGCTTTGCTGTAATTTCACTTACATCCAGGAACAACCCGCTCAGAGAGATAAGTGTCCTCACTGATCGATATTAGCCTGCCTTTGCGTCAGTCACTTTTTAAAGGCTGTACACATTTTTGCTTATTCTATATGCATAAAGGTAGAATTTGTTACTTCCCCCCTCCTCCCCACTTCTATCCACGTATGATGCTTTTGCAGGAGAACAAAGCAAATTGCATTAACTCCCTCCTCTCCATCGTGCCCCCGTCATGCTCCCTCAGACACATGCGGATGGTAACGCAAAGGAAAGGAAACCAGTTTGGGCTGCAAACCACTACCAGTCGGGCATGCTGCCAGGTTCAGGTGAAGATGTAATCCTTCAACTGGTTTTGTCATCGCCCACCCTTCCCAGGCAGCCTTATTTTATTTAAATAAAAAGTTTCCCTGTAACTTGCGAGAACCCAATTTAACAAGAGGCTAGACAGGCAAGTAGCGAAGTCTGTAACCTACAGAGCTTTAAACGTAGACTGGGCTAACTGATGTGAGGCAGAGCCATAAAAACTACTGGAAACTTCACTGTTCTGCCTAAACAATAGACTGACAAGCATCAGGCTCCAGGTCCCATAAACCCTATGCTTTGCTTTATGAAGCGATGTGCAGACCAAAATCAGGCATCAGCAACTTACCCACTAAGGGCAAAGCGAAGTACAAGAGAACGAGAAACATCTTGCTGTCTTCGGATGGTTTCCCCAAACGACCTGATGTGTCACAACAAAGATGATCAGCATGTAGATATTCCAATACCGCCGAGGTCTAAAGGCTCCAAGTTCAGATCCATTGAATTCAAGGGGGAAAAAAAAAAGCCACCAAGCAAAAAAACCCCACAACCCCCTCTCCTCTTCACCGCTACCACCACAGGCGGCAGGAGCAGCGACGCAAACGCTGAGCTTTTTCCTTAGATTTCAGGTCTGAGCAACCTGCAGGCACAAGCACTGACTCCAGTGCGGGAGCGAGAGGCGCACGCACGGGTGTATGTGTGTGTGTCTGTGTGATGTGTGTGAGTGAGCGAGCGAGCGGCAGCGGGGCAGGAGCGCCGGTCGCCTCCCTGGGTGGGCAGCGCCTGTTCCCAGGGAGGGACCGAGAGCGCACGGGGGGCGGGAGGGGGGCGCACACACGAGACCCGCAGCGCCCGCCCGCCCCCGGCCCCGCAGCCGGGGCCAGCCGCTGGCAGCCCCGCTGATAGCCCCGTGACAGCCCCGAGCCGCGGCTTCCCGAGCCCACCCCGGGGTAATTCGCCTCTTCCACCCCTCCGACCGCAACTTTATTGACGCGCCGGGGCCGGGGCCGGGGCGGTGCGCGGGGCCGCGCAGCCTGCGCGGAGCGCTCGCCGCCGGGGCGGAGCGGGGGTGGCCGCGCTGCCGGCAGCCAAAGTTTGCCAGGGAAAATTGGGACGGGCGGGAGGCGCGGCCGCTCCTGTTCCGCCGAGCAGAGCGGGGCCCCCTCGGCCCCGAGAGCGGATCCTGGCGGGCGCCGCCGGCACCGGGCGAGCCGGGGAGAGGCGGCGGCCCCCCGGGATGCCCCGCTCCCCGCCCGCCCTCCGCGGGGCTCGGCGGTCGCGGCCTCCCCCTGCCGGCCCCGCCGCCCGCGGGGGAGGTCCGGGGCGTCCCGCAGCGGCCCCGGGGCGGCAGGAGCACCGCCCGTCCTTCCCCGCAGCCTCCGCGGGGCGGGCGGGCCCCGCATCCCTGCAGTGCGCGGTGCGGTCCGGCCCTCGGCCGGGGCCGAGCGCTGTGTATCGGCTTCCACTTGGCTCCTGAATAAACAAAGCGAACATATGTCCCATATTCGTGACAGATGGTTCAAACAGAGAACTATTTAGTGGTTTTCCCACAGTTGCTACTATGTACCACTCCCCCGAAACCCAACAAAATGCAATTACCCTAAAATAGCTTCAGCTTCCAGATTTCCTTATTTTCATATGTGGAAAATTTGATTCAGGTGTTTTTATGTTCTGGCTGCAACCAAATGTGTTAAGTTGTTTTGGGTTTATTTTTTTCTATTTTTAAAAGAAGTCAGCATATATGTTCCTTGGCAGTTTTGTCAACAAGCTATTTGGCCCATTCGGCTCAAGGAATTTGCTTCTCCTTGCAATAAATTTTGCCTAAAGGAGCTTGAGTCGCCTCATGAGATGGGAGATGATCAGGCTGGCCACTTTTATAGCAAAAACTGGATGGCAGATGGAGCTAAACTGTTGAAAGGCACTTCAAAACACTTACTTAAAAGCCTAGCATATGCCAGGATGTACAGAGAGTACAACATTCATAGAACCCAAATGTAAAGGGCTTATTTTTGTTTACTTTGCTGTTCGAGATTTTTTTCCACCTCTCTTGCCTCTTTTTCTTAACAGATGGATTTTCATTTCGACCAAAAATAGAACCCCAAAACCCATGGCCCGCAATAAAAATAATAAAAAAAAAATCCAACAGAATCCAAAAAAACCTGTGTAAAGTACTGATTCTCTCAGTGAAATTGTAATAGTCATATGAAGTTGCTACTGATTAAGTCACAAGTTTTGTGGTTGGGTTGTTTAATGTGAAGAGTCATACACTATTATATGGTCACGAAGTCTATTATCTGCTGCACATACAGGGATGTAATTGGAGGAACAAAGACAATGACCAGATTTCTGGAGTATTTCAGGGTAATTAGAAGGTGCTAAGTTGGTGATAGCATTGACTATTCGAGACAGCTTCAGCTTTTCAAATAGCTGGTATTTAATGAAACAAGCTGGTCTTCCAAACACTTCAATAGAAATTGAGCTGAGTGATACAGAGAGATGATTACTTCTTCACTGGTAATTTTGACATCATTATGGCACACGATGAGCTCTGTATAGAAGTTATCTGTGTATCTAACACAAAGGTAGCATAATTCTCCTGTCATTTAGAAGCCTAAGTCAAGAATAGCTACAACATTCACAGCAGAGGATAGCAACTGAAAATCAGACTGAAATCCAGGCCACTTTTTACAAAACCATTCATGCATTAATGTCCTGAAAACACACATACATACACACAAGTTATTTGGGATTTAAAGAAGTAACACATTGTAAATCTCTGCATTAAAAACTACTTCTACTGTTATAAAACACAGCTTTTGTGGGGTGTTTCTTGTTACAGTAAAACTGAACTTGCATTTTAAGTGTTTAAAGTTGAATAAAATGTCACTAACAGTTCAGAAATAACAAAACAGCTGGAAAACATGCATCCCAAAATTCTGAATGCTGTCTAAACACTCCTCTTGCCAGCATTTTGACTCATCTCTGGAAAACTACCACCCAAAGTGAAAAAACGTTAAAAGGTTTTAATAATAAAAAAAAAAAAGTTTAAAATGCAACCGTGTTTGAAAGTCAAGGTCCAAGAAGAAAGGCCATGCTGCCTACAGTTGCTCAGAATATCCAACTGCTACACACTCTTCATCAGGACAGTAGGTGGGAGACAGCTCCTTACAAACCACAAGGACATTTTTCCATAGCAGAAATTACCTTTTTTTTTTTCTTTTTCATATATGGAATTATTTATAAATTTCTGTTGCAGACAAAACCCCATAAGCCACTCTGTGGCTTGATTCATAATCCTTTGGGTCTTTGCACAGTGTTTTCCAACTGCCTTTTACTTGCCCTGGGGTAAAATTAAGTCATTGAATGTCTTGCTGTTGATTTCAGTACGAGGTCTGCCTCACAATTTGTATCTGTCAGTCACTGAATTCATGAGTCTCTTCAGATAAAAGAAAAGTAAAAGAATAAGCCACACAGAAGTACTTAATGCAAATATGTTAAAGATATTTAAGCTTTTTTAAATATTCTGCTGGTCAAATTTTATAAAAAAGTTTCAGAACAATTAATATAACAGAACATACATAAGGTGCAGTTGATAAGGACAAACACTTCATTATAGGAAGGACGACAACACAATCACCACTGTATTATTGTTTAAAGGCCATAACAGTATAGATAAAGTGGAAAGCAGAACCAAATGCTCCAAGCTACTTGCTGCCAGCATGAACTGCCAGTACTTCGGTCTTTATGTAGTTGTAGTTACTGTTTTCTTTCTAGTTGGAAGTTGTTATGCTTCATTGGAAACTTTTCACAAAGAAAATGCAAAGTAATGTGGATAGTGGGGATATTTGACACTAAAGCTTCAGTAAAATTAGTGCTTCAAACTTTTTCTTTCCAAGTAGATTGAAGTAAGTGTAACCCCTAACACTGGGCAGTTTTAAGCTTCCTGTCACCTTGCAGCCTGGGCCCAAATGCTCTGAATGCAACCACAGCATCAAGCGAGAGGATCCTGTATCCATCCAGGATACACCATCCACCTGCTCCTGGAGGCCAGGCATGCACAGAAAAATCAGAACTCTGCTGCATTCACTCCTGCCAATGTCCTTCTGCCTCCTCCCCTGCATGTAAACTAATGTCAGCAAACTCTGAAGAGGTGTCACATGCAGAGATGCCTCCCTCAGAGGCAGTGGATGTGGTTTTGCAGCCAGTTCCACTTGCAAAGGTGGCAGTGTTGGAGCACTGTGTTGGGTTGGTCCGGCTGGCATAACAATGCACCCCCGAGCAGACAAGGAGGCTGAATCAATCCATTGCCTGGCCCAGGGTTAGCCTGCAGATTCCCTTTGCCATCTCTGCCACAGACCTTCTTTTAAAGACTGAAACCTGCAAGAAAATATTGAAGTTAGAGGCACTGAGCCCAAGGAACATTACACAGTATTATCTGCAGTGCCGCTAGGTATGTGAAGAGAAAGTATACTGAGGATAAGAACAGTGCCATGAACTTTAAATACAATTCTTAGGGGAGTGAAGAGGTGAAGCAAAGCTAAAGTTGAACTAATGAATCAGATCTAGCAGGTGGGGGAGAGCAAGCTAGTGATGGGAAAAAGTCTGTGTGCCATGGGAGCACAAAAAGTAGTGTTTACACAGGAGGCTTTCTTCAATAATGAGAAAGGGAGAATAGAGAAGTTAGAGAATTACTAGGGACTGGGGGAACAGTTTGAACTGCATTTTTTGTCTTACATTTATCTGCTTACCATGAAGTCAAAGTGCCTTTTGGTGGGAATAAGGCAAGAAGGATTTGCTCAAGGCATTAAAGTTTTGTAAAGGGCAGATTAAATAACAGTGCTCCAAAAATCAATTTTGAGGGGCTTATGAAGCCTTGAATGGGCTTTTGCAGCACAAAAGCAAGATTGAGTTTTTACTGAACCTGTCATTTATTTGAGTTTAGAGCTTTCAGTAAGTATCAGGGAAAAAGCATAAAACAAAAGCAAAGTAAGCAATGAGCATTCACACAGCAATCAAATTAAAACACATGGAGGTGCAATCCAGATTACCAGGTGATTTAATTGATGCAAAAGTATAAGAAAAGAAAGTCACCGTTTCACATCTGCTATCCCCCACCCCCTCTCCCTGTGCTTTAATCAGACCTGGTAGTGAATTCCCACAGCTCTTCTTGGCCAGGAGGTTTTTCCTAAACTCTTGTGTCCCTGTTCTCACCAGAGGTAGTGCTGATATACTATCAAGCCACTTGGAAGGAGGAAAAAAAAAAAAAAAAAAAGAAAAGAAAGGAAGAAAAATAAAGCTACAAAATTCAGTAGAATAGATACAGAAACACCAAAAGAGTACAATGCAAGTCAGAGTTTGTAGTTAAGAAACACAACATGCTGTTACCCCTAAAACCATGAAAATGCTGATGGAACTGCAGCTATTTGTGGAGGTATCTTAGAGAAATGATTCCGTTTAACTTTAAGTAGTTATCTAAAGGCATAGGCTCTGATATTTGCCCAAACTGGTAAAAAAAGTGTTGTTAGGAAAAGCCCATCCCTGGGTCCCTGAATTTAGGGCTTTTTGCTTTAAAAATGGGGTAACACCGCCCCCTAGCCGCTGGTAGGGACAGTGCAGGCTGACGTGGGCAGGGATTCCTGCCTCCGCACAAAACAAGGCTCAGAGTTCCGTGGCACAGGAGGATCCAGCTGCACAGAGACTCGGTGTAGTGCAGTTAAGTAAAAGTATAAAAGATGACCAAAAAATGAAATATCGTCTGTTAAGCAGTAGTAATTCAGATGCCCAGGGAATCTAGAGCAATACAGTTCAGGTGCTACAACAGCATCATTTGGAACTTCAGCTTCCAGATCAGTTGGTCAGAGCACGGTGCTTGTAAGGCCAGGCTTGTGGGCTTGATCTCATATGGACCATTCATTTAACAGCTGACTCAGTGATCCTTCTCAGTCCCTTCCAACTCAGAATATTCCGTGTGTTTCTGTGACAGCAGCATCAACCTTTAGCATCCCCTGGGCATTAACAACCAATGTGATTCAACCAAGGCCACAGTTTGGCTTGGTAATTTGGAACCTTCCTTTTGTCTTTAAAATTTCAGTGATTACCAGCAGCTTGGGTTTGTGTAATCCATTTGATCCTGAACCACAGGACAGGAAATCCTACCTTGCACTACATTAAATATATTTACATTAATGAACCTACCTCATGGTTTTTGCAGAAAAAAAATTCCTAGAGCTAGGAAATTACTTCTTCTAATTGTCTATTGCTGTAAGAATATAGCATCCACACTGCTTTAAAAACATAACTGCATGAGCATTTCAGACCACTGAAATCAGATTCTTGATCTGAGAAAATCCATGTTAAAATGAGAATGTTGGTATCTTGTATTTGCATACTGCTTCACTTACATGTAGATTCATTTCCCTCCGGTTTTTAATTGGAAGTGATGTAAATTCTGTGTATAGAATGATGTGTAAAGGTGGTGAGATTTTCTGTTCAAACATGCACAGCTCCAGTGATGGGTATTCAGCTTTCACTGTTCATGCCACACCAGATACACACACACTCACAGAGCAAAGCATGTTAAATCAGAGAGGAACATTTTGCTTTCACTTACTGTACATATCTTCTTCTAAACTGTGGGACCAAATCTGCCCTGACACCTGCCCTGTGTAGGGAAGTCAAAAAAAGATGTATGGAGGTTAAAGTCATTTTAGAATTTAGTGACCAAAGGCAAAATTATCATCTTGGATTGTCAAAGCTGTATTTTCTGTACATTTGCTAGAATAGCCCTGACGAGTGAAATAAATTTTTCTCCTGATGGTATCACCAAAATTGTAATTTTATTGGAAGTTTCTCTAAAGGTTAGTGACTCTGTCAGTGTTAATTTCTGTAATCTGTGTTTCATCAGTCTTCCTCTGAGGTAAGAAATTTTGGGGACAAAAAGTCACAAGATATTTATATTGGAGGTGAAAGGATATCAAGGAAAATTGGAAGTGGAAGAAAGTAGTGTTGTGAATGCTGTGAGAATTTTACTGGGAAACCAAAACTGACTATTCTCAGATACCTGTAATCAGCTGCATGTCACTGCACAGTAAAGGTGCAGCAATACTGGGGGGGTTATTGTTTGCTTTGTGTTTTTTTTTTTGTGGGCAAGGTGGGAGTTTTGTGCCTTGTTGGGAACTAAGGAGGGGTTGTGTGTTTTTATAAGTTGCTTTTTTCTTTGTCTTGTGGTGGATTTATTTTATTTCGGGTGGTTGGGAAGAAGTATTTGTTGGTTTTTTACACAATTTTAAGAATAGCTACAAAAACTTCAGAAAAAATAAAAAAAATCAGAATTTGAACTCAGAGGCTTAGTCATAAAAGGTATTCAATAAGTATGGCATGAAAAGGCAATATTTCTTGAATCAGCAACATCTCCTTAATTAACATGTGGGGGCTTTTTTAATATAGTTTAGGAAGAACCTTATTACGAGATAATTCTCCTTCAATCCAATTGATTATCAGATGAAAAGTGTTGAAAATCAAGACCTGTTTGTTCTACTAAAATACCCCATAATCCCATTACTTGGCTTCTCTGCTACTGCTGCAGAATTCTGAGGGAGCAGTGCACACAGCAAAGCAGTGAACATGACAGGCCACTCTGAAAGCCAGAGTCCCAACTGATGATATTTGCAGTTTCTTCCCTTTTCTGTGAGCATTCATTGCATCAGCTACAACTCTGTCTGTTCAGGGAGTTTGCCTGGTTTAATCATGTGATGCACAGTTAAACCTACAGCACTTGTTTTAGATGGATGGAGTTTCCTGCTGCTAACAGCACTAAAGGAAGCTTTCTTGCATGTCTGCATCTGTCCTGCAGTTTCAATGGCAGGCATAATTCATGTGAAAAGCAACAATGCAGAGTTTGAAACTTGGTGCTGAAAGTCATTTACATGTAGCTGTATTCTGAATATCCCAGAATAAAGTGTATCCTAACTCAGCAGTAGAAGTAACCACATGTGAAGGACTCCACGCTCTGTCTGTCCCTCTGTGAGGGGTATGGATATGGAATTCCCCTTTTCTCCACACCAAATCCATCCCTGAGAAACATTTCTAAAGGCCATACTTGTGAATTCAGCAATGGCTGTAGACATGAGCAGTTGAGATGTATAACTTATTTTATAAATGGCAAAAAGACTAGGAATATTCAGCCCCAAGTAAGGAAAAGTAAGTTTCTGATGAACTCATTTTCATAGGAATTTCTGAGTTATTAATTTATGAAAGAAGAAAAAACTGTTTGCAGACAAAATGTTAAGATAAAATGTAAATACTTTATAGTAAATTTAAAGCTGTAACAAATTACCTATACACTCACAGTGTGACCTCTCCAAGTTTCTGACTTGTTTAATTATCCAGTAGAACACTATTTATAACAAAATAATGCAAACTTGTTTAAACATGTACAATGATGGCACCTTGCCAGTATGAAATGTAAGCATGATGGTCACAGAATTGCAAAAATCCAAGCAATTGAGATTAATATCATGGTTTCTGAATTTAATTATATTATAATCTTTATGACTGGAGCTAGTCAGAGGGTTTTTTTTGCTTTTTTTTCTTAAATTCTTCTATTTCTTAAAATATTTTCAATATGGAAAAAAAGGTAATAGTTGTCACTATCTACAAGTTCCATGTCATCATCAAAGCAATGCTATTTCCTTTGATTTTTGAATTTGCCCTTTTTTTGCAGAGCTTCAATAAAGATCCAGCTAATATTTCAAATATCAAAATTATATTCTTTCTATAATTTAAAAGATTATTATTCAACACGTTTGTGTGCTTTTTGACACTTGTCCATACCCACTTTTAATCTACTGTAAACAGACTGAATTAAAGTGATATGCCAACCCTAAAGTACAAATAGCACAAATTTCAAAATTATTGATTTCTGACAGTGCTTGCAGGCATTAAGCAATATTTTTTTCAGACATTTAAAATAGCTCACTTCAGCAAAGAGACACTGTATTGAAGAAAAGCTGAAAATGTACTGACTGCTCAGTCAATATTAATTTAAAATTGAGGTTTAGATCTTTGCTAAAAGTGAAAAAAAAAATTTAAAGCTCCTTTTATCCCATGGGATACCCTCCTCCTCAACCCAAATCACCATATTCTTACCATATTTCAAGGTCTCAGTCCAACACTTTTGCAGAGGAACCCAGTATCTTGTAATTACAATGAGCAGTGAAATACTGTGCTGACTCCTTGCAGTTAGACATAGTAGAGTTTGTTTTCCATCTTGTGGGTGGACTTAGAAATTCAGCCCTACTCAGGTTTCCAATGGACCTTGAAAGGGAGGTGACCAAACACTTTGCTGCTCCCTCTGAGGTGATCTGGGACACTGGTACAGCGCACAAGTAGAATCACAGGAAGGTGAGGGACTTCCTGCCAGCAGAGGTTGGGGTCTGCTTAGCAGCAGGACTTTTTTGATAACAGGAAACTAAGGCTTGAAAGCACTGATGTTTGTATCACAGCTTTCCTGAGGAATAAAAGGAGAATAAATGTTTGATGACAATAACTTAGACAACAACAATGAAGAGGCTAGGGCACATAGGAGGAGGAGTATTATGGTATCTAAAATGCTTAAAATGAAATTGCCTTCAAAAATCCTGTGTTTCTGACCAAAACTTAAAACAAGCCAACTTAAAATGACCATCCTGCTTTTGGCCATGTAGAGTTAGTAGCTGTTACAGTGCTGAGTTTGGATTTAGGATGAGAATAACATTTATAACACACTGATGTTTAGTTGTTGCTGAGCAGTGCCTACACCATACAAGGCCTTTTTTTCTCTACACCATCAGCGAGGAGTCTGGGGGTGCACAAGAAGCTGGGAGGGGTCAGAGCCAGGACAGCTGACCCCAAGTGACCACAGGGATATTCTATATCATGGCTCATCATATAAATTTGGGGCATAGTTGGCTGGGGACTGCTGCTCAGGAACAGGCTGGGCAGAATTCTGTCTGTGGCAACCAATTGTTTTTCATTTGCATCACTTGTTTTTTTTGAGGGGGTTATTTATCTATTTTGTTATTTTACTTTTCATTCCAATTTATTATTCTGATTTTAGTTTTTAAACTGTTTTTTTCTCAACCCACACTTTTCTGACCTTTGCCTTTCCAATTCTCTCATCCCACTGGGGCAGGAGGACTGAGGAAGCAGCTGTGTGGTGCTTAGTTGCTGTCCGGGGTTAAACCACAAAAATGACTCAACAAAAGTTTTCAGCTTAAATTTAATCACACAATTTATTGGGGGTGGGGGGGAAGCTAATTTCAACTGGATTTATGTATCAAAGATGATAATGAAAGGAGTTTAGTTTTATTTTACTGCTGCTCCAGATGGTACTCAAAAGGGACTGAGAAGCATGGGAGAAACCATTCTCTATCTATGAGGGTTTGAATTTGGAAAGTTCTCTATTCCAGGCAATTGCCAGCTATTTCTTACAAGGTTCCATGGCTTGTAACTCTGGACTCCTCAGAGACAACAGTATGAAGAACAAAGGAAAACTAATTTGGTGATTTTGCAGTTTGCATCACTAGCAGACAACTATGCATTTGTTTAATTCACAGAAAATTGCACAACTGGATTTTGGAGGACTGGCAGGTTTAGAGACATGAATTTTCTATAGATGTCTCAGGCCTAAGAGTAAGCTATGTTAAGGATAACTTACCTTCCAGTGAATATTTATATATAATAGTAATATTTATAATGCCTTTATAAGATTTTTATAATTTGTCTTAAAAGATCATTTACCAAAACAAGACACAAAGAACAGATAGAGATTTGATTTGACCTTGATTCATATTTGATATGAATCTGCTATTTTTTTTGACAAGAAATATAAGGAGAGGGACAGACTGAGTAGCAGTAGATTACACTGTCATTTAGTAACCAGTGCTTTTTTTAAAAAAAGAAAAAAAAAAAAAAAAAAAAAGAAAAAAAAAAAAACCACACCACAAAAAACCCTCTTAAACTTCAACTTCCTAGATTGCAATAGATAAACCTCATCTCACAACTGACACCACTGTAGAGGTTATGAAAAATAAACTGCATTATTTCAAAGTACACTTATTCAGAATCCAAGAAGCAGTATGGAGATAAACCAAGTGTCTTGTTTTTATTAGTTAGCAAGAAAGATGTCAACCCAACCACTACAAGCATAGATATGGATGTCAATAATTCACACTAAATTACTCAGTAGATTTTTTATAGAATTATGGCCTATGTGGCCTACAGTTTGAGGACCATATTTGTATAAACAGCAATCTTTAGAATTACATATTATAAATACAGTACATTTACACCCCATCTGATTGTATCTACTTAACTATGACAGGTGAGTTAGAAGCCTAATTGCTGTAGGGCCTGTGCACATTTAATGAGATAAAGCAGTACCATTTTTCAAGCATTTCTTTCCAGGCAGCAGTTTTTATGCCTTTTTAGACAGTTTATGTTAGAGAGGAATACAGTACCCTCCATAACCCCAACCACTATGATTTGGAGAAGAAATACTTCCTAATCTCAATCAGGTAATCAGTTTAATCCTGATCATATAGGTAGGTTGTATCCAGTTAACACCTGACGTCTTAAAAAATTGCTCCATTTTTGCCTGCTTCTAATCTTACCATTTAAGAAAGGGCGGTCCCCTTCTCCTATACTTTGCACCAAGAAAGAACATAAAAGTCCTGGGGAATGCAGACTAGAAGGGCTGTCATGTGGACCAGTTGGAAACATTTCTTTTTAGGGACTGTATAAAGAAAGTACACTGACAAATTTTCAATTAAGCTTCCCTGGCAATGTCAGTAGGTGTCCAAAGCTGTATATCCCAAACTTTATATTCTGACACATGAACACTTCACCATGTCTCACGTACCCTTTATTAATTTATAAATTTCCATCTGGAAGTAGTTTAGGTCCCTGCCTCCGTGACCTTGTCTGTAAGCAGTTCCAGAGCTCTGCACAGATTGCCAATTCTTTTAAATTTCTCATTTATTCATAATTGTTTGTAAGTATCTGATCTTGAAATAGTGTTATCCTTTAACACAAAAGTTGCCTTCCCTCACATCTACCCCCACACATACTTATAAAGAAAACCATATGCCCTTTCAAGCTTTGTTTTGCCAGATAAGCTATTTTCATCTCAGCTGTGAAAGCAGGTACTCCTTTCCCTAAGCAGCCCACTCTGCACCTGCTGTGCATCAATGTGGGTCAAGAGAACTGTAAACAATATTCTGAGAGTTGCCTTACCAGTGCCTTGTAAAGCAAAATTAACACTTTGTTAACAGTCTTCACTGAATATTCTTCATCCAATGTACCCTGAAACAGCTGCATGGTCACGCAGCTGACTAATGCACTAAACCTCTTCCCCTCACCATTGACACCAATTATCAAGACACCAGGTTATACTAAAAGAACATGACATCAATTCCCAAGCACCTCCCTGTAGTTTCTGTACTATTAGATTTCCATTTTGTCGGTCCATGAGGTCATTTATTTTTTTTTCTGATACACTAGTCATTCCAATTTTGTGCCATCTCTTCATGCCATACCCATTCTCCTTCCTTCACCAAGTTCAAAAATACTACTTAAATCAGTGCCAAGATCAGTCCCAGAGGAATTCTACTAGCAAACTCCTTTGATTTTGGTATTTTCATTTTTAAGAGAACCACATTTTAAGAGAACCCTTCACTCAGTTCCTCTTCCACCTTCAGTGCCTGCATTAAAGCTCATCTTTTCCACCCTCAGTAACTTCCTACAACAAATATAATGCCTTATTTCGATCAAAGTAGATTAGGTCTACTGCATTACTCTTCTCTGGGACAATTACCTTATCAAATAAAGATATTAAGTTAGTCTGATACAATCCTTCCTTGATAAAATCATGTTGTAGTTTTTCCCAATTTCCATTTACTTCAGGTTCTTGATAATTTTTTTTTTTTTCATTCAAAATCTACTCTAAGACCTTGCTTGGTGTTGAGGTCAAACCATCACACCTGCATTTTATTTGATCACCTCTTTTCCTTTTCATGAATACAGGGAATAACATTATTAGCCTTTGGTTATGAGTTGTACTGAGATAGCCCTGAATTGAACAGATACATATAAAATCCCTTCAAATGCATTCAGTACAAATCAGCATTGCAGGATTCTTTCAATGCCCTGAAATGGGCATTGTTTAACCCTCTCCATTTTTTGGGAGTAAATAGGCTTTGTTTAGCTGAGAGCTCATTTGGGGAAAATTCCATTGTTCTGTGTACCTTAAGAATCTTATTTTTATTCTTTTTTAATTTTTTTTTCAGCACTGGAAGATCTAACAGCTTTCACAACCAACAACAATTGCTTTGAAACTGGCATCTAAATACATTCATTTATTTTAGCAGTGGAAGTGCAGGGTTAAAGACACCATCAACAGTAGCCTCAGTATGATAGATATTTTGAAAGAAAGAGGAATAGGCCAAAACATGCATGAAAACACACATGAAAGCACTGTGTGTTATTCACTTTTATAAACTCTGCTGTCTCAACTATGGATATTAATTTTGTATTCAAAGAACTGACTTAGTGCAGATATTTTAAATCTTCTGAATCTTCTAAATCTTTTCAAAATGAGAAAAGAGTAATTATTGTTAAAGGAGAAACATTTTTGCCACTTATTCCAATTCACTTTCCTTCTGTTATCTTCTTTCTCAAAAGACAAGCTGTAAAAATACAAACCCAGCAGAATTATTTATATACTTTTCACACAATCTGTGAATAGACATGTTTAATGCTTCTGGAAAGAAGTGACTGTAATACAATGCAAATTATTAATTTATGAATGTGGCACAATTGATAATACATGCTTACTGCAGCTGTGACTTTCTACTCTACTTGAATGGAATGCTTTTATTATCCTGCCTGTGCTCTGAGTCCTGGCAGATGTATGCAGATGTGTGCCATGAAGCCTTTGAAACTTTCAGGATTAAAGGTAGCAGTCTTCCGGAAGCATCAATGGGAAGGAATATGGAAGGGATAGAAACCTAACTCTGGGTTCTCTTTTTTTATGCCACCTTTAAAAAAGATGAAATTACAGCATAACACCAGGATCAATAGGCAGTAAAGTTTATGTAGTGTTATTTATCATTGTTAAGTCTTTATTAAATATGTACCTCTGCCTGCAAAGGGCTGTGCAGAACGAAGAGGGCCCAGTTTTATAGAGATACAGTTATAAGATTGGATTTTACAAAGCAGCTTGTAAAACCTGCAGGTAGAACATACCTTTTCCACAATACCCTAAGGGAAAGAAGTATTCTGAAAACTGTTCAGGATATTTTGAGGGAGTAGGGACAATAGCTTTTGTTTTCAGAATAAATGATTAGAATTGAAACTTTCTTAGAAAACAGGTTGTCACTAAAAATACCATCTGGCCCTATTTTGGTAAGAGGTTTTATGAGACCATGCAGTAGCAAGTTTTCAGATTCAGGGTCTATGTTTTAGTCAAACTGAGACAGCCCTTCCTCGAACTTTCTTGGTCTGGGCATTTGCATGGAATATGGAACAATTGCTGCTGCTGCCTAGTTCAGCCCATGGGCACATATCCAATGCTTCTGAATGTCTAAGGAAGTTGTCGTGTGTTTAAGAAGGAACACAGATGGAACCACAACATTCATCTTATGAAAACTATTAGCAGAGAAGCCTAAAAGTGTAATGGACAACTCTTTAGTTTCACATGAGAGTTATTCTCATTGTGCAAGAAATTGATTTGGCTTTAATGCATACGGTGGAAGGATAAAAGTTATCTAACCTAGCACTAAGTAACACTCCTGTTATGAATAAAGACAATAAAGCCATTTCATTTCAGTCATCTGCACATACTCTTTTTCCTACAAGTGCAGCATCAAGTAGAAAGAGAGCTTTAAGAACAATTTTTTTTTTAATCTGAAATATATTAGAAGAAAAAATGACAGCTGCTCACCTGATAATTTAGTAGGATTATATGTGAACTTCTGAGAACTGACTGAAATGGAAAAAGAAAATTTTCTTTGATTAACTAACTGTAAAATTATTACTTCCTCCTTTGGTGTTTATTAATATTTTTCTCTGATTAAGGTAAAATTTATAAGACAAAAAGAGCTAAGCTGGCATACTGGCATTATATGCTTATAGGAAACATACCACAATTAAGCAATTAAAAAGAAGTCTTTTTAACAGACTGTTTAATGCATTTCAATCCAAGATTACTTTCTTACATGAAGTTCCCAAAGTGTTTCTTTAACAGCCCTTTTTTCAGAGGATTTGATGTTACCACCCATCTTCTTATAGGATGTTACAATATAATGGAGAATTTATTTACATTTCTGCTAATATCAAATGAAAAAAACCCTCTTTTATAAATGGAAGATACAAACAATTACAATGTATTTATTCACTCTTTCTGTTGTAGCTTCCACTGGGTGCCAACTTAGGGGTAATCAGCACTGATGCAAAGCAAACTACAGTCTCTCATATAAAGAATTAAGAAAATTTACTATGAAAATGCAAATTCAAGGCTGTGTTTTGTACTGTGATATGGACTCCAGATCTGAAAATTTTTTCTTCATTAGGCAAGTTACTACCCTTATGCCAAGATAAATAAGAGCTCTGATATATGTTTCAAAATGAGAGCCTCATTTGTTACTTATCCAAATAGCAGAGTATAACAGAATAGCAGAGTATAAAAGTTTTAGGATAGACTCCCTGACCCAGTAAAAGAAACAACTGAAATGTATTTAAGACTCTAAACCACAGCAGAGGAACAATGTAGGATGCCTGTATAACAGCACAGTTACCAATCAGCAAAGAAAGCAGGTGGTGTGTTCTCTGACCAAAGAAAATAGAAAACTTACATTTAAACCCATAAAAGAATAATCTTTGCTTTAGTAAGCTGAAGGGATCCAGTGAAGCCTTTCCAGATGGAATTAAACAAAATCTTGGATGTTAGACTCAAACAGAGATATCACAATGCAAATAGCAGGCTTTGTCCTTATAAAGAACATCTGTTGTGAAGTTGTTTACATTCCTACCACAGTGGAAAAGGGTATCACGAATTCTCCATTGCAGCCAGGCCTGTAATGGGGGAGTACAAAGTTACTGCTTAATATTTTTTAATAAATACACAGAGCTTTTCAGTAACTCACAGTTTTTTTTTACCTGAAAAAGCAAATAAGGATTTGGGGAAAAGAGAAATATTTTCATTTCTCATGATACTTGTTTCCATATAATTTTCCAGGGATTTATTTCTCAGTTTCCCATCATTTTATATTTTATTCCATTAATTTTGTAGTCCATTTCCCTCCTGTTACAAGGAGAAAACAGGGTGTCCATTCAGTAGTGCCTTGCTGAGCACTCTACTAGAAATGGAGAGCTTCCAGCCTGTGGGTCAGCAGTTTGCTCTCACTCTTCCAGGGAGAAAAACTAGGCTGTTCTTAGCCCAAGTTCCTCAGGAAATTTGAGATAGGCCATAAATTATAGGTTATTTCTGCATTTTAGTGTTCCCTTTTCTGTTGTCCTGCTGTAGGTTTTTAGAAGTAGTTGAGGTAGTTAAGTGGCCAGCAAGAGCAGGAGAACCAGCACAAAAAATGTTCTTGATTTGCATTGAAAACACTTTATTTGATGTCACCAAGTTACACTGCTTGCTGTATTTTAACAACTTCAATGAAGTTTTAAATAATAGAGTTAAAGCCTTACTGTTTAGAAAGTGGCATTATAAAATTAATTTTTAATAAGTCTGTGATTTTTTAATGTTGGTTTATGATAATTACTAGGTTTCTCACTGTTTGTGGTTTCTCTCCAATGGAATTGCTGCTCAGCATTACATTCCAAGTGGTTGGAGCACTCTCATATACATTTTTGTTTTTAACATACACACACATATATATAGGCTATTTCCTGTAAAGGAATAGCACTTCAGCACTGAATGCAAAATGACAGCTGTGAATTTCTGCCACTGAACAATTTGACTTTATTCCTTCATGTGAGGTAGACAAAAGTAGTTGTCAAATACAAAGACCACCAAGAGCAAAGGAAGACCCAGAGTAAGAAGGTTTGCTATAAATAAAACCATTCAAAAGTAAGCAGTGTAATTTGTATATAGAAAAAATAACACTAACAGTGCCTAAGACCAAAAGACAAAATTTATTTGTAACTATAATCCTACAATTTCTAGTTCTTATCATGCATTTCTTATGGTGAAGACCATATTGCATCATCTAACTTTCACCCTGCCCCTTCTTTACTTTTTGCCTCTATTTTTTTTGGCTTTTAGAAAAACAATTTATGAGACAACCTGAATGTATATAATTTAGAAATAAGTTAGAGGAACAATTTTTTTATAGGGTCTTGAAATTATGAGCAAAATCTTTCTTTTCTTCTTCCTACACAAACTAGAGAAAAAACTCATAGAAGAAACTTTACTGTTAGCACAGCAGCCTGATTACAAAGGGCAATTAGTAATTTTGAAGAACACTAAAAAGACATGACCTGATTACAGCACAGTGATTAAGATACAGATATAGATTAAGATTAGGACGTACTGATATGACCCACAGAATGAAATTAAAGTCACCTTTCTAGCAGCTAGTGTTCTACCAAAGATCTTAAGCTTTGCAGAAGTTGGGAGTTGAGTGAAGGTAATGCACATTTTACTTTTATCCTGAAACATTCAGGTTCGTGCCTTTTCCATGGGAGCCAGCACACCTTTGATCCGCGACTTGATCCTGATTCTGAAACTACTGGTGTATGTTTCACGTGTGGTTAAATTTACATAGTCTGGAGTTATTACTGTGAGTAATTTACCATATAAAAATCAAGCACATGGCAAATAGCTGCAGGAGTCAAAAGCTGTGAAGCTTAATGTCAAATACTTGTCCCACTGATATTTTTTTCTGAAGGAAACTCTTAGAGAGCTGTTAATCGTGCTGAATGGTCATTCTCAGACAGTGAGAAGTGCAGTTGGAGTCAGACTCCTCTTTCTGGGGAGAGCAGCTCCTCTGCCATAATTAGAGGCGCTGAAGCACCCTCCACAAAACACAGTAGTTCCTTTAATAAGTGACACTGAACTCTATCCCAGCCTACAGCAGCCTTCTCAGCTTCAAACACAAAAGCAGTCAAGTCTCAAAAACTTCAAAGAAAGCTTTTCATTTTATTTTCTCCTTGATCCACTGATAGAGCAGTTCATTTTCTTGAATTTTGTAAAATGACTTTTCACTCATCAGACCTGTGTAACAAATCACTGTCTCAATCACCAAATGTTCCCGTTTGACTCATCTGCTATTCCTTTGGCCTTTGGGTAGGAAGCTTCACTTCTGAAACATTTTCTAAATTCACTTTGGTGAACTCTTCCCCCTCAGTTGCACTTTGTGCCATTTTAAAAAAATAATTGCATTTCCTGCAACATAATGTGCTAGTTTCAGGGTTTTAAATTTCATCAGAACCCACGTTTTCTTTCTTAGAGAAATGTCTTTCCTTTAAAAAACATCATTTTCTAACACACTACCAGCTGTAACATGGTGCCTTTTAAGCAGTAAATGCTGTAAGATTTTTCCAGAATTCTGTTGCATTCTGCTAACTTAGAACAGGTTTTTCATTAATGATACATTTGTACTCTCATGTATATTGTTTTGGATTTTGATGGTCAAAGATTTTCTAATTTCTGAACTTTGCTGCTGCAGTCTATGCTAAGACAGTATCTCCTCTGAGGAAAACTATAACACAAGACTGTCAATATTCCTAATATTTTTCAGTGTTAAAAAGGCTGGAAATCTATAGTTTCATTCCTCCAGGCTTTTTCTGCCTCAAAGCAAATAGGCAAACTTCACATAGTTATTCTCCGCAGGGAATGTAGTCAATCCTTCCCAAGATGTAAAAGCAAACCCTGTAATGTGAATTATATTTTCAGCCAGCTGCTTACATTTCCAGGTGTACCATCCAGTAATGTAAAATCCAGAACTTTGCAGGAACTCAGAGCATTGTAAATTTTTACACAATTATGCTCCAGAAGAGCATAAAATGGGCTGTGTTGTGATCTTTGCTTGCTGGGACTAACTGGAACAGAAACACTGCCCATTTTACACTCATGGTCATGAGTCTAATCACTGTAAGTTCCATAGAGTCAACCTGACCATGTTCTCCTGTGTGACAGCAGTTTTTAGCCTATTTCCTTGATTTCTCAGGTTAGACATCAGTCTTCAAAAGATAAGTAAATCTGAGCAGATGTAACATTTAGAAAGAACAGTGGTCACTCCATCGAAAAAGGAAGCGGTAGAGAAAAAACAGCTTCTGAATGACAGAAAATCAGTATGGAGCACATGGTCCTAGAGAATTAAAAAAGTCAGAGTTGTTTGACTAAAACCCCCCAGATCCTGAGTCAGAACCAGCTTGACAGATGTGCCCATGTTTGACATGATTCAGTGCCATCTGTCTTTTTCCTTACCAAACATCTTCTGCTCGTACCGTGCTGCTTCCCTGCCTGTGTGTTCCCATTCCCTGTTTTCCATGTGGGCTCCCCCACCCAGTCACCCACATTTCCCTCTGCTTGAGGTTTGCTCTTGCCACCCTTTCTGCAAAAAGGGTGGCAAACCCTCACCTCCTCTCTGTCCCTGTGTTCCCTCAGCCGTGTCCCCAGACCTCTGTCCCAAGCCCAGGGAGGCCGAGGCCAGGCCTGAGGGCAGAGCTGTGGGGACCTTCCCAGAGCCCTCACAGAGAGCTCGGCCCACAGAGCCCCACGAGAAGCCAGGAATGAACCTGAACGCTTTGTTCCAGCAAATTCAGTTCACGGAGAAGCAGGCGAGGGAGAAGAGGAGCTTCATCCAACAAGGTCAGCCCCATGGGCGCCATCCTGAGGGGCCTCCCCATTCCCAGAGGACGAGTCCCTCAGAGGTGTCCTGAGGGGATTCGTGCCAGGGAAAGCTTGGCAGAGCCAGCATGGCTGGTTCTTGCCACCAGCACGTTTCTGTAAGGATGTAACATCTACAAACTGAGCACATACTTTTACAGTTTTTTGTTGTCTTGCAGCTAAATGCGACATAAATAGAAGTTATGAAAAAATTAACCAAATAAAAGAAGAGCTGAGTGCTGCAAAAATTAACTTAGAAACCAAGGTGAGCAGGCATATTTATAGTGTACATAATAATGAAATACTTTGTGTTTACAAATATACAACCTATTCTTTCAGGAATAAGCACTTTCGAGGAAGTGCTTCACCTGCTGAGTAGCACAGCGTGGAGGAAACCTGCACTGTGCCTTTCTGAATTAAAAATGTGTCCGTCAACATCCTTCCTCCCACAGATCTCACCCTTGGGGCTGGCCCTGGCTGTGTTCAGGGCATGCTGACTTTTGAGGCCAGACCCCATTTCAACAGTCCTGCAACTTGTAACAGCACTTTCCTCCAGTGTGCAGAAACCATCCCTTGGTTGCCCAATGCCATTTATTAACGGCCTTTCACAGAAAATATATGGAAACATTCCTTACATTTATTTCACAGGCTCTTAAGTCATATACTGAAGCTCTTTCTGTGAGCTTACAGTTAAGGCTTACAAGCCCTAAGTGTTTTCCTAGGGAGGCCAAAGATAGAGGAAAGTTTCTGAGTCTTTTTAGTGGTTTTATTACTCTTTCCATTTAATCAAACTGCAGATGTATTTTCAGATTAAGCCACCGGTTTTGCAGAGCTTTTCATCAACAACACCTGTGGTTGCGAATTATTTAAAAATCTATTTGCTTGTGCCTGAAAATTAAGTCTAAATACCCTCCCCTGTGCTCTTAAGTATCTCTGCTGACAGAATGTATGTTTACAACAGGAAAGCATGTGGAGCCTCCTTTGAAGTCAGAGCTGTTGGATCCTGCCATTTAAATAAACAGCTTCCAAGAACCTTTGGGAGATTGCCTCATCTAGTTGTGAAAATAAATGTTTGGAGGATGACTTCTGTCCTTCCTAAAACAGTCTCTTCTGCCTTTTGTAATGGACTATATAATATATATATATTATATATATATTATATATATATATTTTTATATATATATATATATATATATATATAATGGACTATATATATATATATCTCGACATTGCTGAGAAGGGATCAGAATAGAGCTCATTTACAAATATTTACTGCTTGCAAATTGAGACTATAATCATGCAGGCAGTTACTCAGACACTCACATTTATACATGCCACAATCTCAGAGCCCAAAGGTGCTTTAAAATAGTAACTTATTTATCCAACACAGATTATATCTGGATGTTGCTTGTTAGGTGAAGTCCCCAGTAGTCCTACTCATAAGTTTATTTATGAACATCACAATTTTATGTTTATTCTGCTAATTGGTTATTGATGCATTGTGATTTATAATCAAGGTTTATGTGGTAGGTACAGAAGGTTCTGAGAGCAGAGCCATTATTGTAAATGACTAATGGGAAGAGCTGACGAACTACATCTAATTAAATTTTATGTGCTTTACTGACCAGTATTAATGATATTCTCACTGATGTCCATGAAAATACATTCTACTTGCTTGCCTAGTCTGATGTTGATTCATTTATAGATAGGAAATTATACAGAAAAGTAGTGGAATAGAAAAATACATTTCAATCAGACTGTATTTAGGGTTAAAGATTATATAGATGTTGACATTATTTAAAGTAATTTATTTTTCACTACAGGAATTAGCTTTACTGCTAATAGTTCATGTAATTCAAATAGTATTAAATAATGCTGTTCAGCTAATTCTGTTCAATTTATCCCACACCAAATAACTGCAGTTCTTTACCAGCACACATATCCAACCACGTGCATGCTCAGCACCTGATGCCTGACCAAGATGATGAGACTGAGTTCAGAAGTTTTTTGACATCTATTTCACAGCCACTGCCTGTGGTCAATCAAAGAGTCCTAGGAAGTGCAATTTTTCCCTCTCTTCTGTAAAACCAGGTAGCATGTAATTGAACCCAAATTATAGCATTTTTCTGTTTGTAGCTCAATGACTTTTTAAAAAAATTGGTTGCAAATGCATAGATGAATTTTGGCAACTTGAAGAAACTACTCTGAAGCTAGTTACATACAGGATTACAAACAGTGATGTAAGACCACTACTTTCTTTGAATTAATATGTAAAATAAATTCTGACCTGCAAACTTAGCATGCTGGACATATCAGGGATGAGGAAAAATCTAGCCCTTTCCTTTCCAACTCACATATTGCAGTCTTTGGGTATTTCATTCCACTATCCTCCTATTTTGATCAGAGGCACTTCATCTGTGCCCTCTCCACAATCATGTGCATTATTTAACTTCAAAATATTTTCATTTTTACCACTGTAATACCATTCTTATTTGGTCTTTTCTGTTTCTACACACACAAACACTCTTGAATCAGCCTGACTGTTCAATTTAATTCCTGATACTTACCCTGAGCCTTTACTCTCTGTGGGCAAATCTTAACTTTGCTTTCCCTATTCATTGCTCTGAATCAAGAGAACTTGACACTCCATCAAATAAATGATTCTCCTCCTTTAAGACTCTACAACACTTATCTGTTTCCTATTTGTTATTGTTATAGTTTATCCCACCACATATTTGCACTTTGGTTAGATGATGATACAATAGATGTGCTAGAAAAATGAGAAGCCTTCAGCAAATTTTGAAAATGCAGTGGTTGAACAGCATACCCTCCTATCAGATAAACTAATGGCTAAAATTAATAAAATGCTAAATAAACCTAGGTGCAAAATTGAGGTTTAGGGCTTGGGGGGTTTATGATCAAACTGTCAATAACCAGTGAGCTAATTCCCATTACCCTCCCTCAGCTAAAAATTCCAGAAATTGTGCTCAGGCAAATATCCTGCTTACCTTTTCATATTCCATAGCAGCATTGCAGAGTGGATGACATGTACAGCCATTCAGCCAAAACCAGGATGCTGGACCCCTGCCCCCCTGATATTATTTTGATATTATTGTCTTATTTGATTCATGATGAGCTTTACACAGTGACATGGAGGACAGTGAATTATGTTGGCTAAAGGATCCCATGTGGTCAATATTTTTCCTGGAAAAAATTTCTTCTAAACCTAGCAGATTTTAAAATGCCAATTTATAATGATGGAGCAACACTTAATGAGTCTTGCAAAGAAAGGAGACTTTTCAAAATCTTAGCAGTGTACTGAAAGTTTATAGAGGAAAAAAAAAAGAGCTGTTACGCTTTTGTTAGTCCAGCAGCTGTGCCAACTCTTTTTAAACTGGACCAAGATCCTTGTGTACAATTTCAGAGTATATTAAACAATTAAACAATAACTTTACAATTTTTTTTTTTCTTTTGGAAGGTTCAGCATCTGTCTGTAAAGCAGTTAAATGTAGAAATTCTGAAGAAACATGAAGACAGCTTAGAAAAACAAAAAGCTGAACTTATTAATCAAAGAACCAGTCTTCTTAAAATCATGGTATGTTTCCAGCTGTGATATTCACACAGCTCTTTTCTATTGTACAAGAGCAATCAGCTTTAAAATTTGAAAATCTGGAAAAGCTAGTTTTAATCAGAAAATTTTAATTTTTTTTTATATTAGTATATGTAACAATGTAAACTTAGATAAAGTCTCACATTTCATTTAAACTATGATCTGGTAGTGTAGGCTGCATTTTATCTCCAAAGTTGATTTTATATTCTTGACTTCATTTTCTAATATTTGCTGTTGTATGAGTGAACTCCAATTCTGACAGATTATTTCCTTTGGAAAAGTAAGCTACGGAAGCCTCACCTTAAATTGGATTGCCTCATCCACAGTAAAAAATATTGAAAAGGATCAAAGGAAAACCCCAGGGAGGCCCACACCACATTTTAGCAAATGTGGACAGTTTAGCAATCCTGACATAGCACACAATCTCTTTGGTGCCAGACACACCTCACCACCTCTTCAAAGGTAGCTACTTACAAGTTTTCCAGTTCTCCCACTATACTAACCTGAATATTGCCTTCCTCTTACTTTGTTGAGGCTTCTTGGATCTGTACATATGAATAAATGCCACAGAGGAGCAGTGGAGCAGTGTTTCTGTATATATATTTGCCCTTTAAACCAGCAGAGCTAAATTTCAAGCATTCAGTACAAATCACCAGTATTAAACCTAAATCTTTAGGCAGATATCTTTCTAACTTTAGTCATAGTTCTGCACCACCCAAAGTATTCCCAGTATATGTGTGAAGTTTGATATATAAGTTATCTTTTCTTTTTTTCCTTTATTTAATTCAGCAATCAATTAAGACTTCTTAGAAGAAATTTAATATAACCTTACTCTTTTGAATATTTTTTTTACCAGAAAATTGAATTGTGATTTTCTATCAACAATAGCATTCTTGGTAGTTGTAAAGGGAGTTAAAGTACATCTGCATTCTGCAGAGGGTTAAACAACACTTTTATTTAGTTTAATAACAAGCTAGAGAAAAGGAGTTGCTATACTATGCTAGTAACTGTAAACAGAATTTTCTAATTTCAATATGAGAGTTGAACTGAAAATCTGCTGGTTCAAGTCTATAACATAATGTAGTGATTTTTTAAATGCTTGGTTATCAAAAACAGACCCTTCATTTTTGCAGGAAAAGGAAATGTTTAAAATAACAGGCATAATGATAGAGCTGTAGCCTATTTTCATGCTCCTATAACAAAAAGTAAATATTTTCTTTACTTCTAGATTTTTAAAATTTATTTATTTACTTTCCTACTACAAATTTAAGGATAAAAAACAACAGTGTGTTTCAGTCTGCCTAGCTTAACAAAGACTTTGATTTTTTTCACCTGAACATTGTCTTCCCTTTCATTTTTCCAGGCAGACGCAAAGAGAAAAATTTCTGAAGAGGAAGATAATTTTACCAGAGAAATAACAGAGTTCAACAATGAATATGGACTAACAAGTAATAGAGAGCTTCATATTAAAAAGAAAGTCAAGACTGAAATAAATGACTTGGAGAATGAGGCAGCTCTGTTGAAAAATGGTAAGTCTTATATTAAACCAGTTTATCTTGGATTAACACAAATTGATAACATACAGCTGTGCAAACCAGTAATTTCAGTTTCATTCCCCAACTGTCTGGAGCTTCCTTTTAGAACTGAAAGAGTGTGGTCTGCCATACCAAGCATAATTAAAGGCTCTTCTGTTCCCTATCCTCTTCAGCCTTTCTGATGTGAGCACTGTGAGGAGAAGGAGCCAACCTGAAGAGGCAGCTCCCAATGTCTAATTCAGCCAGCACAGAGCTAACAGTCGTACACAGAGACTGGATTAGGTTTAGAATCACCTGTGGTTGAGTATTTCCTTAGCTTCAAAAGAATTGTATACACAGATGTCCTGTAGGATTGGTTCTTTACTGCCACAGTGTAGCTTGATTTTCAGCGAAGGTACAGAGCATGGGATCTCTCAGAGCACAGGGTCACACTGCAGGGCAGTCCTTCCGCAAGGAATTTGGGGTCGTCATGGATCACAGGCTGAACATGAGTCAATGACATCAGAATGCCAACACCACACTGAGACACAAACAGAATTCTGACCTCTAACACATGAAAATAATTCCTCACTGTATTTGGGGCAGTTAAGCTTTGAACTGGTGTGCTGTGCATCTCATTTTGATCTTAAACTTAAAAAAAAAAAAAAAAAAAAAAAAAAAAAAAAAAAAAAAAAAGTGTGGACCAGCTGGAGACAATCCACATAAGACCAGTGAGAGTGATCAGAGTTCTGGAGCATATGAGAAGGAAAAAAATGAAAGAATTGTGACTGTTTAAGCTATTAAGGAGAACACTGATGAAATACGGATATCGGTCTTCAAATTGTATAAATATCCTGTAGAAAGGAAATAAATATATTGTCTATACCTGTAGTGAACTGAATAAAAAGTAACAAGTGTAAAGCACAAGAGAGGAGAGTCTGTCTGACAGCTTAGGAATCTTTCTAAGAACAGTGGACAACTGAAGCTCTCTGCCTTAGAAGATTCCATTACCAAAGGAATTAGGAGTGTCCGTTACCAAGGTTATCAAAAAAAGGTCAAAACAGCATTTTTCAGAAAAAAAGAGGTACAGCTGACCCTGTCTTCAGGGGAAGAATGCAGTAAATGACCCCTCAAAGTCCATTCCAGCCTCATGATCTGTCAAGCAACAGCAATTTCAATTCCCCATATCTGCTGTAAGAATACTGAAAAAGGACTGTCCTCTGGAGTTTGCACTTGGTAACACCTTCTTTCTTATTTCCTGTGGCTAAGATACTAATCTACAACTGAAAAGTCTCTATTTTGTGTCAAATGCTACTTTTAGCATTTAATTTTTACATATTCAGGCAGAGCTGGGCAGTTAAATGATCAAAAGTACCTGAAAGGTGACCAAAATTCTTCTTCAGTTGCCATCTCAGTTCCACCTTTTAATTGCATCTTTCTTGAGACACAACTTGTCTGTCTTTTTGTTTGCTATGCTCCTGGGCACACTGACAACTCTGAAGTGAAAAGTTTAAGCAACTCATAACAAGGAAATTATGTGAGGACCTCCAACTGATACAAAAAAAACCACAATTAATTCCAGATGCTGTCTAATAGTAAGGTTCAAAAATATATAACACCAAAAATACTAAGAAGTGGGTTTTTTTCAGTCTTGCTGAGAGATGCCTGTTCTCCACCTATTCAATCAGTCATCCTTTTTTTATACCTGAATTAACTGTAAAGCAAAACATCCTTTTTATGCCCAGACAACAAAATATGTTGAATAGCTCAATAACATTTAAAAAATATTTCTTTTATAGCTATGAATACATTATATTACACAATTTCCTATGAACTGTGTTATATATGTATTATTTTAGTTTATTTTGGTTTTATATTTAAGGTTCTTTTGACTAGCTGAAGATTGGTAGAAGTAGTTAAGAATATTTAAGATTGTATCATAAATGCTAAAACTGCAATGCATTTTAATTTAAAATGTATTTTTTCTTAGAAATGGAGTCAATGGAACATAAAAATGTTCAGTTAAATGCACTTCAGCTGCAGAAGAATGAATTAAAGCAGGATTTATTTACTCTCCAAAGTGAGCTTAAAGGTGTGCCTGATAACTATTTCTTGTGATAATTATTTCTGGCTTGACAAATGCTTTTGAAAAATGTTTGTTGTCAATTTTCTTTTCTCAAGCAAAAGGAATCGTAGTAACAATATTTAATTTATTTTTACAATATGTAATACATCATTTATAAACATGATTATAACAAATACTATGGATTTCAATGAGATTTAATTTAAATGTCATTGATACTGAGGTCCAGAGATCTGCTGAATCATGAGCTGTAAATATCAAAGAAAGTTTTGCTTTTGCTGGTAAGTCATATACTTAAGTGTAGAATTTAATGTTTCAAAGAACTTAAAATCAAAATAAATATTGCTAAAAATCCTCTGTGTCAAAGGTGATCACAGCAGTAGAGAATACTTTGAAATCTGAATTAAAATAATGTAAATGACTGTTTTAGTATCTTCTTTTACCTCTATCTAAGTAATGTGTTGCAGTAAGAGCTAAGAAAAGCAGTAAATATGGTCCTAAATTGTTTGGGAAAATGAATGAAATTTTCTAGATTGCAATATGTGATTACAATAATAATAAAATAATTCATTTTCTTTATTTAGATGTCTTTACCCTTCAAAGAGTTTCATGAAGAAATATTAGAAAATATAAATTTAGAATATGTAGAAAGTCTTTGAGTATGGATGATTAATATATATTTATAGGGTAATTCTGATTTCATGTTTAGACCTGGAGAAAGTAATCAGAGAAGCAGAAAGAGTGACGAAAGATTTAGAAGCAGAAAAAATCCAAGTCACTGAAAAACCTCAAACTGATCCTGAATGTTTAAGGTAAAAGCCTCATGTTAATTAGTACTTAATTTAATTTTAGGAGTGCAACTGCAGTCTAGTCCTGGTAACAATGACTATTTTACCTTTCATGCACAACATTCCTTCTGAAATCGGCAGAACCATTCATTTTTTATTAGACAGCCCCAAGTCTTGTTGTTATTTACAGTATTTCACCCTCACATACACACCCCAACAAACTCAAAACTGCAAGTGTTTGCAGGGGTGTCAGTCAAACCCTGAGGAAGACCAAACCGCTGCTGTTTGGATGGAAGATCAGTTCCTGAGGTCTTGTAAAAATGGTGGTGGTGCACAGAGCACTGACGATCTGCCCAGTGCTAAACTTATTTCTGCTGCCTGGCTGTGCAGAGCCCATTGCAATGGACTGGGCTGGCCACAGTAACCTCCTTGGTTGGCTGGGGTCTCCATTGGAGCAACCAAATGCACATTTGTTTTCTCTATGATCTCTGCTATCAGTTCTAGTTTGCCTTCTAATTAAGCTGGTTTAAAAAAAAAAATTGAAGACTTAACCAAGACAGAAGACATTGCACAGTCTCCCTTAACAGTGAAGTTTTCTTCTCAGAAACTGAGAAGTGACAGTTTGTTTCTTGTCAGTTTAAGTGAAACATTAGGTTTTCACTTCACAGAAAATAATGGTTTTTTGTTTTTGTTTTTGTTTTTTTTTTTTAAACCCCAAATACAGAAAGCCCCATATCACAGAATTGACTACCTTTTTGCTATTTTATGATGGGCCAGATGAAAATGCCTGGGAATATTTAAAAATAATTAATAGACAATGCAAAGGAACTCCTTATAAAGCTAGACCAAAAGATTCTTTAACAGAAATTGAGGAAAACACAATTTATATTACCACAGGGTTTTTTCCTATATATCCATAACCTTTTGACAAAAATAAATAAATATAGTGGGGATTTTTTTAATCTGAAAACTTTCAATGGAAAGTTATAACTTTGCAGAGAACCCTGAGCAATTTTCTGAAAGACGATTTGGTAATGACCCATTTTTTGCTGAATATCAGTTTTTGAAAGAAAATGATATATCAGCCCTATTACTAACTCTCTTCAACCTCTTACACAGTGTTGAGACATGGCCAAAATCCCCTCAGCATAAAAATTAATTAGCTCACAATCCTGCATACAGTAGCAAAAAATTTGCATTCAACATATACATAGAAGACACAGTGTAAATAATAATAACAGTAACGATTCTCCAGGACAGCACATTATATTTCACTCCTTTCCATTATTCATTCAATCATGATATATTGGGGTTGGTGATACACGAGGCTGTCAGCTTCCTTCCAACTAACATACTTCCCTTGGAATAGTTTACTGCCATGATGCCACTGAATAGCCAAATTTGTGTAATTCATTTTCTATAGTAGGTTTCCTGTGTGGAAGGTACAGAAGTAGCCAACATTATCATACTTTTAATGCTCAGCTCTGCCACTGAGATCCTCAGGATCAATCAAATTCATGTGTGCCTTTCTAGGCAGTGAAATTATCTCCCAGCTCTTCAGAATGACATTTTGGTTTTCTCTGGGTGAAAAACTGGATAAAACATATTAAATTCTATTAACTGCAAAATCAGCAAGTGTCATTGACAACCAAGGCAAGAAGGATGATGAGATTTCCTTATTTCATGAAATGCCTCCTTTTATGGTCAAGATAAGCTAACATTATTTGATAAGTGCACGTAGTGCAAAATATAAAGTGCTCCTATGCTATTACCACTATCACAAAATGCAAGCCCATCTTGAAGTCTAGCAATATACCCAACATATTTCCTTAAAATTGAAACTTTTTTTTTTTCATTTCAGATACTGGAAAAAGTTTAAGACAGATTTGCCTAAATCATATTTTTATCTTGCACTTGCTTTTGATCAGAAAAGCTCAATGCTTCATAGAGTGAGATAGCCCCGAAAAAGTTCACTCAGATGCCAGAAGCAATAGAGCTGTGCTGCTGTATTTCCATGTCAGCATTAAGAGATTCGGCTTTTCAGTGGAGCCAAGCAGACAATCCTCATTTGTCTGCCTATCTATGTCACTGCTGGGCTCTTTACAACCATCCCAAACTTTACCAGACTCATACAACTCTGGCAGTTGTTTGGGTTTTGGTTTTTTTTTTTTCCAATTTAACAAAGCCTACTCATCACTTCTTGGTTTGAACTACTCGGTTTGAATTAAGAGAATGAAAGGGTATTGAAAGTATTAGACACTGTAAATTGTGCAGCATATAAATAGTCCCCTGGAGGGTATCTGATCACTCTCTGCTACCTCTGTATCATCAAGAGGATGGAGCCAGAATCTGCACAACAAAAGAACAGAAGGCATAAAGTGGAAGTTGAAACAAGAGGATTTAGAGTGAATTTAAGGAAAAAGCATTTTTATCATGAGGAGCACAGCTTGCTCAGAGAGGTTGGGTAGTTTTCATCCTTGAAGGTTCTCCTTCTCGAGATACACATATACTTGTGTATATCTTAACAGGAGTCAATTTTGGTCATGTTAAAATCAATGGTTTTGAACCTTCTGTGCCTGAGAAACAACTCTTTTTAGCCTAACAAGATCAGGTTTTTTATCCCCATACAGAGTTTATTGCAAGAATAGAATGCTAGTTTTCACTGACAATCATTTTTGTTACACATAAAGATGATAATATTTTGACACACATAATGTGGGTCAGAAATACTTTTTTTTTCCTATGATATAGCATAGGAAAAAATAGCACAAAATCTGATTTTTACAGAGCTGGCAACCACACCACTCTAAGTGGTAAAAATACCTTTTTTCTGATGCTTCCTTAGAACAAACATGAGAGACAGTCAGCATCAATAACCTGATATATGTAGCTCCCAAATCACCCTGCAAGTCTGTTACTGTATCACATCCCTAGTCCCAGTTTAAAAATCAATATCAAAAGTAGCTGGCAAGGCAAGAATCTTCATTGCAATTAAGTATATATCTAAAAGTAAATTGCATTTCAGCTGAACAGCGTAGCCAGCTAATTCAAATTACAGCAATTCATCTTTGATCTGAGAAAAATGCCCCATACCACATCTGCAGTTTCATAAAATTTCTCTGAAATCCATCAAAGAATTGCAAAGGGTCATGAGAAGCACACACCAGTAATTCCAGCAGCTGTTGGAGCTGCTGTAGAGGCTTGTCCTGATCCACACTGGATGCAGAAAAAAATCCAACCAGAATTGGAATGTTAAGCAGAGATGTAATCAGCAGGCACCTTGGAAAATACAAGTCTCATGATAAAGGTGCATAATTCAGAGAATTTTTTAAGAAAATAGGGCCTTTTTTTTTTTGTTTGGGTTTTTTTTGTGTTTTGGGTTTTTGTTTTTGTCTTTTTTTCTTTTTTTTTTCCCTAAAGAGAGCTGCAATTAAGATCAAAAGCCTTGTTTTAATCATCTGTTCTGCCAATGCCATCCTCAAACACAAAACAGCAGGAAAGAACTTTGGCATCAGCTCTCTGGAGTCCCATTTCCCTGGCAGAGAGCAAGTAACATCACTTAAGTGGAACAATGCAGGAGTCAAACAGACACTAACTGATACCAGTAAATTCCTAACTATGGCATTTCACTGTTATATTCATTGTAATTACTGCATTAATTATTTATTCTTTCACATTTTAATTTTAAATTTTTGTGTTGCCTTAAGTAAAACAGCCTAGCAATAATTTTAGTTGAAGTTCATTTAGACTAAAACCAGAGCATTTCTACCTAAAATAGATATCTTTCAACCTATTTAAAAAGTAGAATAAGGATAAAATGCTTCTTTGAAACCTGAATTTCTCTTCTACTTCAGAAAATAAGCAGCAGAAAGTAAATGCATGAAATCTGCTTACTTTGTAAATAGTTCACAGCTTTGTAGACATGTCTAAATCCTAAAAATATTGTATTCCTTCTTATTCTTCATTATTCAGTAAAAGAAACCCTATTACCAAAATTAGGAAGGAAAAAGTAATTCTTTTCTTTCATACAAATCATACAGGAAATATATTCTTTAATGCTCAACAAATTGTTCATGCAAACAACAGACTGCCTACACCCCATGCATTCTTCTGGTAGGTTTTTGTTTTTTGTTTTGGTTTTTTTTTTTTTTTTTTCAATTTAATTTGATGTTAAATTTTATAATCTGAAAAGATCAGTCTCTGGAGTAATATATGTGGCTCAAAATTAGTTTTTCAATGGCAATCTCCTCATTGATTTTTTGAGCTTTTCTTTTTAATAGCAGTGCCTAGTGGAACTATTATAGCTTGAATTATGTTAAAATTGCTTTCCATTATGAATTGCAGAATGGATTTACAAAAAGCAGATCAAATCTGACTAATGATGCCTTTCTTTGATAAGGCAACAGATAGGCTAGACAAAGAAAATTCCAATGCCATCCATCTAGACATTAATAAAGTATTTGATGCTATCCCACATGGAAAAATACTAGTTAGCCTAGGGAAGACATACTTAAAAAATTAAGTAAAGAAATGTGTAATAGTAAGAACAGTCATAGGTCTGCAATTTAAAATCCTGGGACTCTAAGGTAACAACAGTCACAGTTGTTAAGGTCTTGCTTAATGTTTTAATTAATGACTTTAGAATAGAAAGTGTTTCAAGACAACATTATCTTAAGCAATTAAACTCTACACCAAGCAGAAGAGTCACTAAAAAGAGAGGAATATGATGTATAACAGTGTAAGTTTATTTACTTGTACACAATTAGGGACTTCAAGAACAGGTACCTGGAAGCAGAGAGGTCTGAGCATACTGTGATTACAAAATACAGCTATAAACATCAAAAGAAAATATAGCTGTGGGTGAGATAAAAGAAAGAGTTATTTCCAAAAAAAATACCAGGAGGGTGTAAGAATACTTTGTACAAATCTCTCACCTACTTGTCAAAAAAGATTCATTCAACCTGGAAGATGAGCAGAGCATGGAGAGCCCATAAAGCAGAATGAAACAAGGACAATTCTAAATCCTTTTTAGCTCTGAGTGTATTATAGACATGAAGAAAGCAGTACATAACAGAGATACTAACTTCAGCAATAGAGTAGCCATATTAATATATCCAGATTAAGATCTCATTTTCTCTGTTCAATAGAAAAATCAAGATAATTGAACTGGAAGAACCATTGACCCCTATTTACTTTCCGTGCCTTTCAATAGGAATCTTATTGACCTCTAGAAACACATTTCATTTCACATCTCACATACATGCTTGTGTATTTTTTCTTTCCTATGTAGCTCATTCTTATAGTTCCAATGAAAAATAATGCACACAACTTTGGTTTGCTGTCTGCACAAAAGCAAATCTCATCCTAAATGTGCAATTTAGTGTGCCTTAACCATTCCATGTTTATTCACCTATTATTATATATTCTTTAAATATGTCTTGTGATGTTTTATGTATTTGGAAAATACCACCACACTTTTCAAGACCTCTAACTACTCTTATGATTAGGTGCCTGATAGCATTCACAAAATGCAAGCTTTAATCAATGGTAACTATGTATTTTACATTTAACATTTTATCCAGGACAGCAAATGCAGAAAATTTCTTATTTTACTTAAAATAGCTAAATTTCATTTGCATTTGATTTCCACTGTTATGTTGTCTAGTACCTTCTTTGTGTTCATGTTTCATCTTCTTGCTAGGCTTTATTATTACTGTTAGATCACTTGCTTAATTTTATTATCCTTCTGCTCCATCAAGCACAGACTTTTATATTTAATTGTGTAACTCAAGTACTTGACTTTATATTTTGGGATACTGTATTCCATTTAGGACTTGTTTTTCCTCTTCTTCAATCAATTGATAATAGTCTGAAATTTATTGACTTCTCCAACTGTATCAATAGCATATTCTGTTTAGTAGTGTCAGCATATTGTAAATACCTGCAAAATCTTGCTCTCATTGTCGAAACATACACATTAATTTAATCCCAGTGTTAATCCCTGAGAATTACCTCAATGTCTGACCTCTACTTGAGCTTGAGACAATAAACTAAAGTCTTCTATACTTTTCTTCAGTCCCAATAAAGTTTTAAAACATTGATAAATGTATCTCCTGATATTCATGATATCAGGATTTTTCTGGATGAAATCCCAGAAAAATCAAGATATGTACTCTCAAGTTATATATAGCTTCTTAAGGAATTTCATTTTGTACCATGGATTCTATACCCTGTATATCAGTGTCAGCAATTCCGTTTTATAATATACCACAATGTTTTCCCTCCAATTTATGATTAAAAAATAAAATGTTGGTCGTAAGCAAGGCAAAGACAAAAAGGAGAAGGAAAAAACTTTGCACTTGTGCCAGCTAAACATGACTAAGAGACAGTCTGCTCCTTCTGCAATTCCAACAACAATTAGTTAGGGTCTTTCAGCCCCATTAGAAAAAAAAAGGACTCTAAAATCACATATTAAGCCTATCTTCTAAAGAAATTATTTCTCCTTTAAGACCTAACGTAAAATTATTCCTGGAATGCAAGTTTTGGATACTAAAGTCTTGATACAGTAATTTCAATCTATGGATGATTTGCAGAGAGACCTGTTTGACCATAACATTATTTTCTTCATAGTTCAATTTATAATACCAGCATGTATTGATTTCAAATTATTTTTCCTCTTTGCCACATGCGTATAGAGCTGAAATTCAAGAAGAATGTGTATCACCACAAATGCCAATGACATTTAATAGCTGGGCTCATTTCAGAGCTGCAGAATCGATCATCTTCAGTGATCTCCTCCTTCTTCATCTCTGTCACTTCTAGCATTCAAGACTAATGGAAAATGGGCCATTGATAGCAGAGCTCAGTCTAGGACAAGATAGCATCCAAAAAATGCTGATGTTGTTTTCCCACCTACATGATTTAAAGCTAGGTTTAGCTATTGCAAATGTGGCATTTCAGCTCCAGCTGTTCATTAGAGCCTGTGATACTGTAACTTGCCAAGACACTGTTAGTCCACTGCAGTGACTTATTTTAAAGCTATATATTATTGTCAGCAAGGAGAACAAAATGCTAAAAATAAAACAAAACCAAAGGACGTGGGAAGCCAAATCGTAATGTGATTTTTCAGATTATTTTTCCTAAGAGATCTGCCTTTTTTCATAGTCATAAAAAGGGTATAATTGTCAAATTAATCCTTGTTCTAGCAAAAGTTACATCTTTTTCCATTTTCAAAAGTGACAGAAAACCTGCCTTCCATTGAGACAATGTAGTTTCATGAATAATTGGTTTGCACATTCAATCTGATACTGGAAAGATGAATATGAATATCCTGCTTATCTTAAATGTAAAATGAAAAAACTGAATCTGCTTTCAGGTTAAACATTTTTTTTTTAATAGTTCCATTGTCTCACATTCCTTCTGGTAAAACTTCATCATTTATTCAGTAACTCAGGCGTCCCCAATGCATTAATTTTGTAGACTGTAACCTAACAGACAGCTCTTATTTTGTGAGTATATTATTCCTGACACATACTGTAATTATCTAGCTTCTAAATAAGAAAGAAGACCTGAAAGCAGAATCAATTGATTAATGTAGGAATTAAAGACCACATCTGAATGAATGTCTTGTACACCACTACCTGATGCTATGTAAAGAATTGTGCTGTCACTACCATTAAAAGCCTTATAAAATATTTGAAATAAAATTTTTAAATCCATACACAAAATGCTAGTTTCAAAGCACATCATCAACAGAAATTAATTAACAATCCCAAGACACAGATAAGCAACTCCTACTGCTTATCTTCTGCTTGTTCTATCCCTAATGTGGGCCTAGCATGGACTGGTATCATTCCTAGCTAACAAGTGGCAAACAGGCTGTGCATCAGTTTTACAGTGCGAAAGACACTGGAGAGCATTTTCTCTAAGACCAGCAGACTCTGTCTTTCCCTAAAGTAAATTAAACTGAGTAGGGCTTTTGCTTGTCTCAAGCAAATTAGGGTTCTAATATCACACTAGCAGAGAATACAGAGAGAAAAAATGCCGAGACAAGGCAATGAAGTTAAGCAGATTTAATCAAGATCACAAGCTGATCCTAGACCTTGAAGTGAACTTCTCTCAATGAAATGGACTGAAAACTAACAATGTACTACAGTGCAGTGAAAATTTAATTTCTTAAAGCATAGTCAAAATTCCCCTTTCGATTCTTGTGTTATGAGAAATATTTCTGAAGGAAAGGACATTTACTGCTTTATAATGCAAGCACATAGAGCTCATACTTTTTCCATATTGATGGTAAGATATCTGCATTTTCCATAGGAACAACAAAATTAACATCCAGTCTTAGTCTGTTGTTCTAAAGCTGCACAGTGACTGAGCTATTCCTCTACCTAAAGATACACCTTTTAATTAAGCCATTTCTGTGTACAAAACCAACTCTCTTTGCACTAGGACAGCTAAAGAGGTACATCATCTCTATAATAAGGTCAAATAATTTATTGTCTATTATAATATATAAAAGCAAAAATAGTCGCTACCTTCTGTTTCAACTTCAGAAGAAACAGGGTCCTGCTTTAATGCATTGGTTTGGCTATTTAATGACAAGCAGAATATTTTCAGTCTGTATGTTCCAGAACATTCAGATTGTTTCCTGAAACTGTATTAAAGGTAAACAACTTTATCTTTGTCATTTTGCTTTTCTTCTGACAGCCATGAAAAGACCCGGTATAATCTCATCACCTTGTATTTATCAGACTACTGAAAGCTCTGCCAGAGATTTCTCTGGGCCTAGCATTAATTTAAACCACTACAGTCATTGATGTGCAGAGCTGAGGTATCTCCTTTGAGCAGGACTAAACGGTTTTCTGAATGAAGAAATATCTATATTAAAAGTAATTCTTATTGTAGAAAAGTTGGAGAACTCCTGGCTGGGAGTACTGGGCAACAGTAAGTGCTGAGGAATAGAGGGAGCAGGGAGGAGAGAAGAGGAACAAAAGCTGTGGAGTTTGTGGAGGGGTATGGAGCAATGCTGGCACAGGGGCAGCAGAGCACCCATCTATCCAACATTCTGTCTCCAGCAGAGGCTACAAGATACCCAGGAGACATAAGAACAGTAACATATGGTAGTTTCTGAGTATCACCATTCCAATTCATGTGGTTAAATAAGGAAAATGATGACTAGTGAGGCCATATATCTTTCACAGTTTATGGAAACAACACAGTCCAGAAATTTGTCTAACTAGCAAACTTAAATCCTGACCAGGAAAATAGATCAATGAGGCTTTTCTCACACAAGTCAAATTGAGAACTGGGACCAAAGCTGAAAAAAAAAGTTACCCAGCAACAGTTCTCTGACCTCAAAATTTATTTGCTTTTGGACACAGACTTAAGAAAGAGTTGGAAAAATGCAAAGATGATAGTTGGGAAAGTGTCTGTGAGACTCTTCAAACAGAAATTGAAATTCTGCAAATGGTATGCCATTTTCCTTATGTATTTTAAGTGTTTGATAATTTTCGTTTTAGAGGTGTCCTTTAGGATGACTGGCAGTGGTTTTAGATAAGCATTTTTTTATACTATGCACATGCGTAGATGGCCTCTTAATGCAGATGCACTCCAATATTCATTTGTTTCAGCTTATTTCCAAATTTCCGGCAATATAATTTCTACAGAACAGGAAAGCACAAAGAATTTAAAGATACGCTTTTAGCAGAAGAAAGATGTATGGGGGGGGGGGCGGGGGGACTTATATAAATTGTTAGTTTATTGAAAGCTGCAGAAGATTATGCATTTAGGAGCTAAATTAACCTTTACCTCCAGCTGCCAGTTAAATGGAAGATGGGAGTATGGAGAAATAAGATGATAATAACATCCTTTCATCTAGTATTTTATTTTGTCCACTCACAAATTCCTCACAAAAACTTACTAAAACATGTTTTTCTCTGAATGTCAATCCTAACTTCAAATTTCTTGATTGCCAGTCTGTGTCACAATACAAAGAGAAAAAATATTTTGAAGTCCGTTTTGGGAAACAAAGAGGTTTTAAAGGTTCATTTTAGAGCCCCTAATTGAGATGTACAAAGACACAACTGCCACTACCATCAAGCAGAATGACAGTCCTGAGGAATTTTCTTTAATCAGTCTTATAATCAGTTTCAAGTTTCTGTTGAAGTAATGTAACTTACTTGTACTTTGTTAATTTTTTTCATTATTTTTTTCAGAAAGAAAAATAAAATGGCTCAATGTTTAAAAATTTCTCTGTTAAAAAATGCTATGCTTATAATATTTCATTTTCTACAATTCCATTATTTCTCTTTTCCAGAATTTATCACAAAAGAAGTCTTCAGGGAAATGAATAATATGCGGCATATAATATGGAGTGTCATAGAATCAAGTCTGAGAATTTTAAAATTGTTTTACTCCAGTTCTATCAGATTTGCTTCTATTTTCTGTTTGATGAATTTGCACTTTGTATCTGCCTTTACTTTTCATTAAAATAAAATCTGATTCATTTAAAAGTGAGGGGAGGTTTGTGTTTTTCTTCAACAGTTGTCCCTCTATAGGTTCCTCGTTGTGGCCCATGGATCACAGTACCTGGTAAACTACACATAAGGCTCAGTTCCTACATTAATAGCTCTATTCTTTATGTACTATTTTTCACATGAATGGTCTCCTATTTTTAAAGGTAGTGGCATGGTCTTATTTGAGAGGAAGACTGCTATTACCATCAATAACTCTTAACAGGAGCTGTGACTATTTCATTTATTCCTCAACAATGTAATGAACTCCCTGAAATAGCTCAGCTCCAGCAACACAGCTTGACAGTCCAGAAAAGTTTGCAAATCTACTGAGCTCTAGGTGCCTCTAGTGGCATCAAGCCAGTCTATTACTTAGAACTTGCCTTCTGATAACACCAAAAAAAATCTTTTCTCCCTCTCCCACAACTCACAAAATACTGGGTGCTTCAGCACTTGAGAGCAGAAAAAACCTTATGCTAAATGAAAAGCCCACATTCCTAAAGGGCTGGTGCAGCGTTTTGGTTAAATCAGAATCCCTATTCACTCCAGCATGTAGGATGTATAACTGAAAGAGCAGTTCCCAGCCCCGCAGTGGGAACTGACTTTATCATTCAGGTGCTTACAGTAAAACCATGTAACAGCATTCACTCTGCTCAGCCTCAGTCCTCTCTGTGGCCACGGTCCCATCACATCCCACTGCATGTGCAAGTACTCTTCAATGCTTCCTACCTGAGGCTTGGATGGATAATTGCTCTTTGCTAGTTTTTCTACACTCTGAGCCCTCCAAGCTACAGTGAGTGTCTGTCACCCATAAAACTGCAAAAGATGTTTTATTAAGAAGGGAGGAATAAATCACTTTTGGAAGCTGACCAAAATCTGCCTTAGATGGAGAAAGTTTTTGCTCTTGGGATACAGCTGCAGTTTGAAGTTTGGCAAGGTTTGATCTGCAGCACTGGTATCAAAGAGTCTTCTGATCCACTGAGTTAACTAGCATAGTTCCAAGTGGTTGGAATTATCATTTTTAATAACAAGTGCTGTTGGAGCTGACATCCTTATAAGACTTTTTTTTTTTTTTTTTTGTCTCTTCCCTAAGAGAGATCCTCTTAGGATTGCTTGATTTTAAATAACTTAGTCCCACAGGCTTCTATGGGACCATCTGACTTCTAAAGTTAGGCAACTGCTGCTTGTGGATTTTGATCAAATCCAAAATAATACAGTTACATATCAAAACATCTACAGGCAGCTATTTCTACAAGCAGTGTTATTTCTGAGTTTAACTGATGAAACATAAATCTGGGATTTGCTAGAATGGCTGAGTTTATCTTGGTTATTTTTTCTTCATTTAAGAAAACTTGCTTATGTTGAGTGTATTTGGCAGTCAACCAGGAAAACCTTATTTTTAAATTTTGTGCTTGGCTACTTATAATTGCTTTTATTTATGAAAATCCTTGAATTTCTTTTGAAATGGTCTCATATTTATACAGCTCTTTGGTCCATATAGATTAAATATTCAGATAGGACATAAACCAGAGCTTACTGGCTTACCTCAAAAGTATAGTTGAAATTTTGGTCTAAGTGGAATGAGAAATAGTATCCAATAACTACCAATTAATACATAGATTAATGTCCCTGTATCACCTGAAAAATCATCTGTGGAAAAAAATTGCATCGAAGATACAGTTCTTTTCATCAAAGATAAGTTCTTTTCAGAGGCTTCAAATTCCAGCAAACCAATTGAAAGTTCAGTTTTCTGTGTGTGTGCATCTTTTTATGTTAGGCACGTGTGCATGAAGGTCTGTGAAAGTCTGACTTCTTGATTATTGTAGTAGGATTACAGCATAAATATAGCAACATTTGTAATAACCCAAATGGCTAAAGCTTTCAGAATCAATATAAGGAAAAACCCCAAGAATAAAGATCACCAAAAAAAGAAAAGTGAAACAGAAATCAATACAAATCCTATTGGGCTAAACAAATCCCTCAACAGCTCTGGAAAAAAGTATGCCAGACTAAGCCAGTCATTGCAAGGTGAATGTAAGACATACTAATTTTTCCAAGTATAAAAATACATTTGTCACCACTGTCTTAGGAGTAATGTAATTTTGGACAAATACAGTATTTCTGTTTTTAAGACTCAAACTAAAATAATCAGTAAAAAATTGTGTGGAATTTTTTTTTTATTGTCAAACTGAGTATAAGTAATCTTTTAAATAATGAATGCAAAAGACCAAATCTCTTGTTATGCTTAATAAATAATAAAAAAAAATGCCAGGTTGCCATGAAAACACACAGATTTATTATGAATAAGTGAATTCTTTCAGACATGACATAATAAAAATATATTTTTAAGTGCAGCTTGCATATTATATGGATGCAGTTGTCCCTTTTTAGGCCAGGACACAGAACACAAACCATATGGTTTAACTGTGTAAAAACTGCCCTCATGACCTAATGTTATTTCTCCAGAGGTGAAGCTATTCTTAAAGCAAGGAACACCTACAATGAAGGGGAAAAAAAAACCCATGCAAATAAAAGGAATTCAAATGCAATTATTTTGTATCTTATTGAAGAATTATTTAAGCTATCATATTTTCATGTTACTTTATTCATAATTATGAACATTTCAAAGACTAACAAGAAAACCACTACAATACCTGACCACAGAATGAAATTACAGTTAGCTAATGCAACAGTGCCCACACAAATTTTCTCTAATTGGTTGACATGAATATGATTGAGCTGCTGATAGAGCCAAATTAATGTCATAAAATGAAGAAAAGCAAGGAAAAAAAGCTCATAAAAAAGAGTATCTGTAACTGAATGACAGAATGAGAAAAATGAGAAAAAATTTCCTTTGTATGACACGGGGAAAACACATCAACTGAGATCCCGTATCCTTCTTCAGCTGAGCCAGCTATGGGGTCCTCAGTCACAGAGGGAACTGACAGTCTCCAGCCACAGGGCTGGTTGCCTGCTTTGAGGCTCGACAGTTTGGCAGTTGACTAATCTAAAAAAAATTAGACATCAAGATCTGTGCGGACCAAGTGATTTTGGATGAAACTGTGGGTATCTCTCTATATTGTCATGCTAGTCCATGTTTTACCTCATCCCAACTCAGCTAAGCTCAGATGCAGAGCAAATCCACTGGCTTAGCACAAGTCATCTCTGTTTGATAGTGCTTTGTAACCAAGAAAGGATTTCACCACTGACTGAAGCTGGAGAAAGAGATAGGGGCCTTATAAAAAATCTTTAGGTGATTTCCATGAAAAAGGTTTAGCAGCTGTGCTACACACTCATTTTCAAGGATGACAATGCAATAAACAAATACTGGCTAAAGAGGACCACCAAAATAGTTCCAGTTCTCTGAGGCTGAATGTGGCACTGCAGTGGAGTAACTGGGTAGCAGATCAATGACTCAATCAGACAGATCAACAATTCAATGTCTAATGACCTACCTCTTGCCTGTCAATAGAGTATTTATATATAAATAGAGTATTTAAGCAAGTAGTAGCTCTGCTTCTTTTATTGATTGCATCTGATGTGTAGTGCTTACACATTGTAGTGATAGCCCCACCTTCCAAACTCCCATCATTTTTATGTTTCTGCTTAGGATTTGTCAGCCCCCTATCCAAATGGCTTTTGCAATTATTTGCTTGATCATTTGGTGAATTTTTGGGGCTAAGTTTATCAAGTTTCTAGATGCATTTTTTAATATTCTACACCAGGCTGCTGTTAGTAGCCCTTTGTATAGCAAAGCATCTGTATTCTGGGCTGAAAAACAATTATATTTACTAATACCTTCTTCTGCAGAAGGACAGTTTCCATCTGGCTCACAAGTAAAGCTCCTAAAGCCCAAACTGTCAAAAACACTTAGAGACTCTGAGTTCCAAGGAGGGGACATGCCAGCTACCATTCTCTGAAGGGACAAACTCAAGGCACATCCAGACAGTTACAGTCACCTCAAGTCACCCTGCTGATATTTGTAGGGTTTGAATGTATTTTCAGCATGAGACTGAGGTTTATATTTATTTTAATTTTTGACTAAAATTTTATCAGAAAAAACTCTATCGCTTTGAATTTTAAAACACTATATGTTATATACCCTCTTAATTTCTTCAACCAGACCAATACATTAATTCCCTTATTTTATCAGTTTCACCATTCCTGTGATCATTCCCACAAGCCAGTCACCTTGAAAAGCTGAGGAGCTTAAAAATTTCTGGGAAAATGTGAAATGAGAGCTGATTTCTTTCTTCCCACTTATTGCCTTGAGTACTTAAAGGTAACATCTATTTGTTTGGAAGAAACAGCTTCAAAGTGATCAATTTTACCTGTAAATAATTTATTATACAGATGAAATCCCAGAAAGGAGTCTTTTATAAATGCACAGCATATTTCTTGTGTCTTACTGGAACAGTAATTCCTGTTATTGTGTATTAATAGAATTTGAAGCAGTTTTGATGCCATGTCCTAGTGAGAGGAACTCATAGCCTCTATTCACTTTCAAATAGAGAATTGCTGTTATTAACTGAACTAAATTTACTCTAGCAGGAAGATAACAATGCCTAGCCAGAAATCCATGTTTTAAGGAGGATTTAATACAGTTTGGTGTAGATTAAGTTCCCTTAAACAAAGCCTCCAAACATTTCAGTGCATAAAGATAATGCAGATGATCATAAAATAAACAGTGAAAAGTATATTATGCACAGTAAAGAGAAAGAAAGAAAACTCCTCATGTAATATCAGAATTTTATGTCTCTTAGATTCTTCATACTGTGGTTCATAAATTCTTTTTAGCCTTGATTAAAATACTTGGATAACGAGGATATTGGTCAAAGTGAGAAGAATTGTAAAGGGATGTTTCAGTGCCATCTAGTGGGATTATCATGTTAATAAAAAAGTTCCCTCTTGTATAACAATTTTTATTTTATAATCACAACCAGAAAACAATTTTTGCTACTGCTCTGTGCTTCCTTTTTCTTCAGTTTTGTACATAAAGACATTGGACACATTACCATTAACATATTTGTGTTTATTTCTTCTAAGGCCATTCTGTTTCTATGCAAAAATAAATACCATGCAGGGTGAGAGTGTACTGAGCTATATTGTGTGCAAGGGGAAGGGATCATACATTGAGTCCAAGACCAATAAACACCCTGGTGAGGCAACCCTCCGTCCTTTGGAAAGAAACAGCTTCAGCTTGAAGATTCCAAGAGTGGGGACGTATTAGAGCTGTTCTGCTGACTAATTGGCATCTTGAGCATCACCTAACAGAGTTTGAATGTGTTTGCTGGAGCTTCTCACCCTTGCTTTTCCTTATAGTTTCTTCTTTGAGGTAAAAAAGCCTTTTAATATATTTTCCACGTGTTACTACTTCTGTGCTACAATCAGCATTTACCTTTTCAGAGTCCTTTTTGATATGCTTAATAAATTGCATTCATTCTGTCCTTCACAGTAAGGCTTTTTTTCCCCAGCATTCAGATAATCTTTGTGGCTTTCTTTTTACGCCTTCTCCATTTCTTCCACTGTCAGAAACACTTGATACCTGACTTGAAAGCAATATTCTAGCACTAGCTTCATCAGGGCTTATATAAACAAAAAATTACCTCTCTACTCCTACACACTGCCTTCCTGAATAGATTTACAAATTCACAATTAATCCTGTTTGCCTCACACATCACATTAGAAGTGTGTGTTGACTCAAGTTGTTCAAGATGATTTATAAGCACCTTTCAAAATTGCTGTTTTCAAGGATACCATCCTCCCCTCCATAGTTGTAAATTTGATTTTTTTTCAGACATACAATTCAGTATGTGAGTATATTAAAACAGAGCTAATTACATGGGTTCATTCTGTTTACCAGACTATCCATGTTACTCTGTGCAATTTCAGCATCAATATCTGTCATGCTGTAAACCTCTGTGTCATCTGCATATTTTATCTGTGGTGATTTTAGATCTAAGTCAGGTTATGCATAAAATTAGCATCACTTTCCTTTGAGCACTCATCTTTGGAAGACACAGTTTTAAGCAGCTTCTCTGGAGGATTGTCACCCTGTTCTTTTAAAAGTTTCAAAGTTTTTCTAAAAGTTTTCTATGCCTTCTGATGTTTACTTATTTCTACTGGAGTTTCTCACACACTGTTCATATAAACAATGATTGTTTTGCATTCTTCTTTGTGAGAGGAGAGAACTGATGGACTGTTCGTTTGACCAATGTGGTTGGAGAGGTGGCAATTTCACCCCCCAATCCACTGTCACTTTTGGAATTCTGTATATTGGAGAGTCAGAAATAAATTTCCTCTTTTTGCCCTCTTTTGCACTTAGCATGCGTGTGTGTTATTTTGTGCCATAGTGCGACAGAGGATTATTTCTCACTGGCATTTTTTTTCTAACCCATCAGTTTCAGACTGTAGGTGCTACAGTGGCAACTATTTTAAATGAACAGTAGCAGATTCTGCTTGCTCAATGTCCTCTAGCAGTAAAAGCTTATGGTATCAGCATGTATGATTACATCTGCAATCTCTCAAAGACCTAAATCAAGCCTATAAATTGTATTCCTATAGTTTAAATCTTTGTCACCAAAATCCCCTGCCCTTCCCCACTATTTTAGCTGGATCATATCAGGTTATCTACAAGTCCTTTTTAAATACTCATAAGTTATTCATGCCTCTGCAATTTCCTCAGCACTCCAAAATTCATCTCAAAGGCTCTTGGTGTACATGAAGTGCCTCAGCCAAATGTGTTTTCTTTATGGACTTTCAGGTGTGAATCATCCAGATTTGATCATTTAAAAAAATCATCCCATGCAGTTGCTAAGCTTCCTCCTTACATATTAATGAATTGAAGCTCTTTGCCCTTTTTGCATTCTTCTAAATGGCTGTAACACAAATCTCTCTGATATCACTCTCTACAACTTCCTGAAGAGTTGTTGTAGTCAGGTGGGGTTTGGTCTCTTTCTCCAGGCAGCAACTGACAGAACCAGAGGACAAAGTCTCAAGCTGCACCAAGGGAAATACAGGTTGGATATTAGGAAAAAGTTTTTCACACAAAGGGCGATGAAGTTCTGGAATGGTCTGCCCAGGGACGTGGTGGAGTCACCATCACTGGATGTGTTTAAAAAAAAGACTGGATGTGGCACTCAGTGCCATGGTTTAGTTGAGGTATCAGGGAACAGGTTGGACTCTATGATCTTGAGGATCTCTTCCAACCTTGTGATTTTGAGTCCACTTGAAACATGTATTTGGGAGCATGGCCCAACATCTCAAAATTCACCTGAGCTCTGTGGCCATCAACCACAAACTTTCACTCCTTTGAAGCTCCCATGGTTAATCCCTGGGCACATCTGCCTGCCATGGAAGCAAGATAGAGAAAGCAGAATCAGAGATATCACATTATAGAAAGAGCCACTGCTGGTGTGGTGGCAAACTGTGACACCACAGCTGCTGTTTCTCTTAGAAGCATTCACTCTGTCAGAAAAGGTCGATACAGCTTCTAGAGATATACTTGCAATACTCCTGCTTGTAATTATTAAATAAACTGACTTAAATTCTGCTCTTATTTGAGCCCCTTCCAGTCTTGCTAAAACCCAAGGAATTATCCATCAAGTACCAATTTTTCCCTTTAAGCCTGTACCCTAAGCTTTGAACACTTAGATTTCCATGGGAGCAAGATCCCTTTGCCCAAATCACACTGGAATTCCAAATTAGTGAATTTCCTCAGCTATTCATGTGCTTATGGGAGATTGATCCTTCTGGTCTCTATAGAGCTGACTTTCAAATGAAAGGGATAGAAAAAAGGAGGTCTGGAAAAAATACTTGCCTATTGAATTAAAGTATATGTAGTTCCCTCAGAGTTTAGTTAATCCATAACCAGAACCACTATGAACAGATTTGTTTTATTTCTTTACATGAAATAAGTATATATTCTATATTTTTGAGCAAGGATAAATGCAGCTAGTATTAGAGAAAACATTTTTCAGAAAGTTCTGCTGAACACTAAGTAAATTCTCTATATATTTTTCCTATTGATAGAGCATTAAGTAAGGCTGGGGAATTAAACATAAAAATAAAATATCAATTTGTGTAGCTTCTTTTTAAAAAGTGGTAATATCCAATTGTGACTATAAAATAATTCATTGAGACAAACAAAGGTTCAAATATATAGAAAACTCAAATACCAAAGTCCCTTGTAAATGGACAATGGGCTTGTGTGTTCTTTTTGTATTATTATTTTATGTATTATTATATAACCATAGCAAGGAGCAACATTATGTTTTGTCCTTAAGAATTTTATTTAAATAATTCCTATATAATTTGAGAATTTTTTTTCAGACACACTTTTTAAAAAAATATATTGTTTCATGAAAGAGGTAGCACCAAAGTAATAGCTATACACACTAGGAATTAGCAACATTAGCTGGGTAATCCATACTGTTCTTTGTTAAAACCAGAATGCTAATTCTTGTGAACTTAGAGATTTACTGTGAGCTTACATACTACAGCACATGAGATCAAGACAATCTACCCTCCTTTTCCAAATCACACTTCAAATATTAACAGGGTGTTTGTACAAAGCAGCCACTATTCATTCATATAAGCCCACAGCTGCATAATTCAGCAGGGTGTAGGCGTGTACTGTTGTGCTACAGAATGATTGCTGTCTTAAAATTGCTATACACATGAGAGAAAATGGGCAGATAAAGCATGGAAGTCAGGGTACTATTTACAGAGGTCTTACAGGAAGAAAACCCACTGTGTTCTGTGTCTGTTTCATTAATATAGAGTTAATGTTACAGTCAATAAATACCTCAGATAGATTAATTATTCAGAAAAGTTTAAATAAGAAAGACAGCAGTGCTGCTGCACTGGAACAGGAATTGCACTAGGTGGTAGTGTGAACTTGCTCCTCATGAGAAAGTGGTCGAGGATTAACAGTGATGGTTGTGATGCTCATTGAAAAAATCTGCTGCTGTCTATAACCAGACATACTTTACCTAGGAGATGTTACTGAGGTGAATGGGGTAGCAAATATCAAGAAATTGAGAGATTTTTCAGAATGAACTTTCAAAATAGCCCCACAACTTCACCTTGTCTCTAAGTCATGCCTGTACCTCTATAACCAAACACATAGTATCTTATTGCTTACAAGTATACAAAAAGGAAACCAAAACAATGGGTTCTATTCCTTTTTTCAACCCCTTAATCATTTTTTTCACTCCTTCAGAAAGACTTTTTCAATCTGAGCTTTTGCTTTTTGATCACTTATTCTGGAGATTTTTTTTTTCCTGTTTGTTTGCCTTACACACCTGTATCCTCAGCACCATCTCTCAGGCGCTCACGTTAGCAGGTTTTAATAACTTGTCTGCTAGAAAGCATCACCAAATTCAGAAGAACACGCTAGATTTTGAAAACCTACATGATCAACAAAATTATTCAAATTTACCTCTATGACGGTGGCTCAGTTCCAGCACCCTTTGCAGCATTTCTCTTAGAGGCTCAGAGACTTTACAGCTAAAATACTGTTAGAGCTCACTGCAAGCATTGGTATTTATTTACAGCACCTGGAAGTGAACAGATGTCTCATGGCACAGACAAATTATAGAGCATCACAGAAGAACTAAAAATCCCATTTCAGCCCCAGCAGGAAGAGCAAGAGCCTGATGAAGGCAGGACCAAGGATCATCTGCAGTGAGGCTCCAGCTGCCCTGGGAAGAGCTGAGGGCACTGCTGTGATGCTCAGCACAGGAATCTGAGCTCAGGAATGTTTTGCAGGTGATCTGTAGGAAGGAGAGAGGAGATGTGAACACACTGGGCTCAAGTTCTAGGAGTAGGAGTGGCTTAGGAAGAGGATGTACCACAGGAGAGGTGAACAAACAAACCAAGGCTGGCATTATTGGCTCAGCAGGGATTGGGGTGGTGCAAAGAGCACAACAAAGTTGTGAAACTAAATAAAAGGTTCTGTTAATTCACTTCCCTGAGGTAACCTACCATTAAAAAATAAAAAAGCATCCATAAATCCAAACTTCTTGGCTTTCACTGAAGGCTATTTAGGAGTATCAGCTGTTATCCATCTCTCTGTAACACTCAGAAATTGTAACTCTGGCCCCTGGCTCTGACTCTGCCATGACCAGTGAAAGCACACATTTAATCAGTGTGTATTCCTTCTATTTTATAACACAAAGTAGCACTAATAAAAATAATAATAACAAAGTGTACTGTGTATAATCATTCCAAGTCTCCAGAGAAACTACCTCAACTACTAGACTACTTTTAAAAAGTAACAAATTTAAATTACTGTTAAATCCTTTTAACACAGCTGTCTCCAACTGTATCTTCAATGCAATTATTTGATATTATTCAAGCAAATGTGATATAGGACATCAGACATATTCAAATATCCTATTACTCCATGTCTGGTTTACTCCTGTGAAATTGAATGTACATAAATAGAACTTTTACACCCTTAGAGGATTCAAATAACATAAATTGTAAGTCTCTACCTGACAGAAGATACTGGAAGGTGCCAACTGTGTGGATACACTTTAGGATCTCAAGTGCACTGATGCACCCTTATCTCCTAAACTCTAATAACAACATGCAAATACTGCCGTCCACTCGCCAAAACTCCCAGATTTTATTTTATTTTGTTCATGGTGCTTCAGTAGAATGTGAACTCCACTGAATAGCACCAAGATGTTTTCAAGCAGTATCTGATTCACTACTGGAAGAGTGGTTTCTCACTGTGATTACTGCAAAGAGATAAGTCATGTTTTTCTTCATTCATGGAGAGCAGGAAGATGCAGCTCATCTAATATAAGAAAATTCAACCTGTAACATTTAATATATAAAACACAGTTATAAACTAGAATAAACTTCACAGAAAGAACACAGTAAATATGAAAGGACAAAAATATCAGGATAGTTGTCATCTCTGCTTCCTTTAAATCCTTCTAAGGGATGCTGCAGCATGGCTTTACCCAGAGAATCCCATTAACTGCTGGCAGCTGTGGGGAGGCAGCAATGACTGCTGCCAGTTGTCTCAGTCTTTGCTTGGCTCATCTCTGTCGGGCTCTGCTGCCTCCAGCCCTCCTGCTCCTTTCAGCTGTTGCCTCATCAGGATCAGGATCGTCCCCTTTTGTCTCTGTGTCCCTCTGGGTATTGCTGTGATGCTACTGGCAGTGAGAATGTTGGAAATGACTCTGAAGTGGAGTTAAAAGGTGCATGCAAAATTGCCCTCAATTTCACGACCCTCTCTATTAACTTCTGAGCTTTTTTCTTCTGCATAAAATATCTACAGATAGTTGTTGATCCTCTCCTGTAATAAAATGCTTGCACTGTTCAGGTGTTTCTACAACTGTATCATACTTATTAGCGTCATAGGAAACTCCAAGCACATTTCAAGACCCAGATCATAAAGTTCAATTCAAGAGTTTCTTTCTCTGATTAATAGATGCCTGTTATAATCTTTTATCATTTCTAAACTGTCATGAAGTGTTGCAGTACTTCAAGCCCTTAGATAAGTTTTGAGATTAATACCTGATAAAAAAAACTACTTGGAATTTATTTTAAATAGATATTTTAAAGTCTTTTCCCTTTAGGCAGGTGGTGAATTGATCTGACAATGCCAGGGTTAGTAAAATGATACTTCTGTGGCAGTCACAGCATCTCACAGGCTGAGCCCTATTGTGTCTCAGGTGGGGATATCTGAGCTAATGCAAACTCCAGAGGGAAGAACTGCTCACTTAGTTGTTCTTGCTCTAATTTAAGATTAGCTTGACATGAATCTTGACATGATTCTTGTGCAGTGCCTGACATTTTGCATTCCTGGTTCATGCAAGGCTTCCTAGGAACACCAGTACTGCAAATTGGTTGTAAAAGTAGAGCATACTCTCTGTGCTACCATCTCACACACTTCATTTATCCTACCCTGAACATCATGAGATGCCCTTTGATCTGAACACAAGAAATGAAACCAAGTTTGCCCTACACCAAAGCAAGAGTGTTTTCAAGTTATCGCTTGATCTAGTGTAGAACAGGAAATGCAACCAGAAAAGTGATGTTCCTAGGAATTTACTTTCAATTCTACTGATAAAATGCCTGCATATATCAGTCTAATGGGATTAACTAATGAGACAAGCTGATAATTAATGTATTGTTTAGAGGCTATGCTATTTCAAGGCAGTAATGAACTGCTCAGCAATACAATGCAGGCTGGGTTTTTTTAGTTTAGGTTGAAGGACTGGGCAGGGGTGGTGCCCCACACAGCTCCCTGTCCCAGCTGACTGCAGTGTGAAGGGGGGTGGTGCAGGTTGGGTCTCACCCCTTGTACAATGAGAGCATTGTCAGGGCACAGACCCCAGCCTGAGAACCAGAAAATGTCCCTTGCTGGGGCTGAGGGAGTAGATGAATCACCAGACATAATTAGGGACCAGAGTGTCTCTGCAAATCAACTGAAAATAGAGGTAGACAGAGATTCTGGTATTTACACATCCACCTGGCTGATTGTGGAAGAATGCTTCAGCTTTTCAGAGAGCCCTCTAATAGAATGAGACCCTGATTCTTCTTACAAAGCAATAATTTTTTGAGATATGTTATCATTCCTTATCATTTCTCTAGATGTATGTATTGCATCAGTTTGAGACATATGAACATTTATGGGACAGAAAGGCAGAACTCAGGGCTTGTTCCCTCTCCCAGTTCAGTAACTGAGATGGCCACTCCCCTGCTGCTCACTGTCCTGATGTTGTTCATTGCTGTACTTTTTCTTTATGAATAGGGTAGGGGGAATTTATCATTAATGAAAGAAATAAGTTTATCTTATAATGGGATACCAAACATGCCACAACTTTTTGGCCTTTGTGAGTGACAATCTTGCAAGTGCTCCTTGCAGATGGGGAGGGCTGTAATTGCTTCTATTTGAGACCCAGAACTCCCTGGAATCAGCACTTACACAATGGAGAGGAGGATTGTGCAAATTTTGAAAACATACCTATCTCTCTGTCTGTGGATTCTGTGCTTGTCTGAAGACAGTTTTCTCTTCTATCACTTGAACAATTTAATTTCAATGGCATTAAAAAGTATGCCCAGTAAATATCTGACTCATGTATCATACAGACTCACAGAGTGCAGCAAGCAAATGAAAAGGCACCCATGTACACAGTGCATAAGAAGTAATAATTTAGATTATTAAATATCTACTGTCTGTAGAGTATTGCTGCAGGATAGGAGAAAAGCTTCAATATGAAATCTTTCTGGTCTAAAGGGAGAAAAGCAGAAAAAACTTCTAAAGGCCAAACCAAAGAATTGTGAAGTGACATTTTTACTGTATTTAAGATTTCATGCTAGTGAATGCACTTCCAGTTATTTTAAAAGCAAGTTATTTTGTTATACTAAAAAGACTATAAAGGCCTTTATCTTCCATATTGCCTTTATTCTGTGTTATAAAATGCAAATTAAATAATGAAAAATTATTAGCCTATGCCATCTGGTAAATTTTCTATTTTTAAGCAAATAGAGAATTATTACTTAAAGAAGAGACATCAGGTACATAAAGAACAATCCCTTTGATGTGTGTTTTCAAGGCTGGCAGGAAGTTTTTCAGAGAAAAAAAAAAAAGAGCTGGTTTTCTCAGAACCCATGAAACTGCCAGCAATGAGGATGGCCTTTGATTTCTTGTCCAAATGCTGCATTTTTTTGGGCCAGGCTCTGATGTCCAGGCTGAGATCTGGAGGCAGTGGAGCAAACTGTCTGCAGACCCCTTTTATTACCTCTGATGCAGGCTCTGACTGCTTTTCATATAACAAGTAGCCCCCAGGATTTTAGCAACCCCAAGGCCTGGCTAACAGCATGTTCTCATCCCAAACCAGTGCTCAAGGCTCCCCTTGTCATTTGACAGCCCAGGTGTCATTTGACCAGTTACCTCTGGCAACTGTCAACAATCCTAGCTTTGATCATTAGGTGTTTTTCGTTAATCTCAACAAAATTAAACTGTAGTCTAGCTGGTAGTTACAGAAAGCAGTTGATAGTTGCTTAAAACACTTGCATGCATTGTGCATAACTAGTATTGCAAATTCCCAGAATAATCAGTACTTCCTCCTTTGCACATACCAGCACTGCTCAAATCACTTCATGGTTAGCAACTCCATAGCATGTCACATTGTTGTTATAATGCACTTTAGGAGGATGATGTAATTTCTTTTCATAATATATAAGTGTTGAATAATCCCAAAACAGGCACAGCTCCTTGAAAAATCAAGGCCTGCATGCTGCAATCGCCTACAAGTGATGTGTTCACAAACAGCCCAACTGGTTTTCAGAAGCAGGAAGTCCACACAAAAACCAGCCCTAAAGCTTTTCACTCTCCAGTTGTTCACCCTTGGCATTTAGTGCTGTCCAGTTACAGATCACTGAAATATCCCTGAAATCTGACAGCTTTTTCAGACATTTGCATGCACTGAGGTTCAGGTATTTACACTTGAAACAGCTACATAACCCTGACATCAGTCCTGCAGTGCAGCCTTGTACCCTTGCTTGTTGAAAACAATGACAATCACTTCAGCTCACTTAAAAAGAGGCTGGGTTGGACTCACATTGTGAAATACTCCAGTTTAACTTATTAAGTCTAATTGGTGTGGTAATGTTCATGTTGCTGGTTGCAACATCCCACTCCCACATTCCTTAGGCTTAAATGACTTCATGCTTTGCAGCCCTGCCTCATAACTCTTATTTAGGAAAGCCCTTTAAAAAGCTTTCGCTGTTCCTCATTATTCTTTTCTTCAATTCTTTTTAAAAAAGGAATGTTTCTTAATTTCAAAGCCAAAAGGCTTAAAATCAAAATGATGATGCTCAATTTTCTGAAGTAATTTTGAATGTAATACTGATTTAACTAGCCTGCAAAATAAGTGGATGTCATCCTGTAGCTTTTCATTACTTTATTTACAGAAAGATGCTATAAACTAGATACTTTTCATCAGTCTACCCTGTATTAGCTGGCCTCTCTCAAAGGAGTTTTGCAAGACCTTCCAAAAATAGCAGAGGGCGAAGGTAGTGCTTCATTGAAACCAGCCTGCTGGATTTAATTCCAGTAGTGGCCAACAAATTCATAAAATTCTGATCGTATTCTCAAAGTATACTAAAAACTCAAGCTGCCTGAAGAAACAGTACTCAAAAGCAAAATAAAGAAACCTTCCTGCTTACAGTCAGCCTTGTTGCTCTTACCAGCAAATATGATAAAAGAGTATTCCCTGTGCAAGCCATCCTTTTGTTCAGGGAGTGGCAAAGCCAGTGAGAGGCACCAAGCAGACTTTGGGAACCATCCATGTGCTGATTCTCCTCATGTCAGCATTTCCAGGAGGAAAGAAATCTCTAAATCACAGCTCCAAACTGAAACCTCCTTGCCAGACACGACAGGAGTGGGGCACAAACACAAACCCGTGGTCACAAGCGGAGAGGGTACCACAAAACAACACAAAGTTTTATGAAAGCACTACAGGTGTTGCCACACCACAAGTACTTAAGAATATATTTACACTGGCACAAACATAACAGTGCCCTGATGGAAACTTTCTGTGCTAGACTGAAGTTGGAAATGGGATTGTGGTGGAACAGAACCAGTGCCAGCAAAATTACAATTAAACTCAAAAACCCATATCACAGCCAAGGTCTGATAGGGAACCATCTGGGGTTTTACTTATGTGTTTCCATTTAATAGTGACTAACAGCTTGTATAAATAAATGTAATTTCTTATTTTCATTTTTTGCACTGTAATATAGTAATTTACATCCCAAAAAATTAGATCAATGCACATAGTGCCCACAGGTCTTAAAATACCTTGCTGCAGGACATTTAAATTTTTCTGCTTATATCATATTCCTTAGGTCCCTATTTTGTACTTTTTAATTCAATATTGCCCTCAGAATATGCACTGAGCACCAGAGTGTTTTATCACAGAAAATGATGACCAGCCAATTCACCTGGAATTCTCTTTGATGAAAACTAAGGCATAACTCCAGGAATAAATATATTTTCTTTATTAAGATAGAAACTTCAGATCTTACCCCATGTAAATCAGAAAAAGACTTGGGCTTACATGAAAGTTACAAATAAGTTATGCAACAACTGTTAGTTTAGATGGTATTAAAATACAAAGTAAATGGAACTTAACATTTGGTACTCTTTCTTTAGCTAAGAAGTATTTTATTCTATGAGTCATCACATTGGGATTGGCATCAAGAAAGTATTAGAAGCTGGATCATAAGAAAGGCACAGCAGATATAAAGAATAACAATCCCTTCATATCTTTTTCAGCAGCCAAGCAGACTGGAATGAATAGAAAAATATTTGCTGGTATTTAAGATTTTTTTTATTCAAATTTGTTACAACTGAAATGTTGGAAAAGGTGACCTTTACATTACTGTTACTATCTATAATATTCACACATTATTTATACACCCAAAACTGAATTATACACCCTGCAATGTGCATAGATAGGCAGGTTCCTGCCCAGAAAATTTATTCTCTAGATCAAGACTTGACAGTGGTACAATTAAAATTGAGATAAAAGAAAAAATAAATAAAATAACCAGCCCTGAACAATAACTTGCCTGAATTATCTCTATTAGGCCATTTTTTAATTGTAGGATATTATATGCACAGTACCTCATCATGTAAGGTGATTACAGGTGTTGCTAAAGAAGAGAGATTTGAGGAGAGAATGCAAAAATCTGTGTTTTAGCTACAGAAAGAACCTTCTTCCACATTTAGCCACTTCATCCCTCATTAAAACAGTGATAAAACTTCAGGACAGAATGAATTTTCCTTGCTGGTTTTGGTAATGGAGAGCAAAATTCTAACATCCACCTTGTCCAGCCTGATGGAATGAGCAACCATTTTCCCATGTTGGCATAAGAGAAAGTATTAAATATAAGAAGTCAGCCAAGAACAGAGATGAAGGTATGAATGTCATCTGTAAAAAGAAGAGGATCATGGAGAAGGCAAACACAAAATGCCTTGTTCATTTCCTTCCACCCTAGTAACAGGGGGCATGAATTGAAGCTGGCAGTGCACAGCTGAAGAGAAAGGAAAGGAGATGATTCTCCTCACAGTTGCTTGATATGAGATGCTGGGTGTGCTAGAGCTGTGCATGAGCTCAGGGACAGCTTGGACAAGCTCATGGGTGAGAAACCCTCAGGCACTTGTAAGGGATGGAGAGTCAGCATTTTGTTGCTTGCTGCTTCCTACCCAGGTCCCAGATAATACTGAAGCAGTTAACCCCATTAAAGTGCAAAGATTTCTAGAAGCCAACACAGAAGTGCTGACATCTGACAATGCTGCTGAACTATGAGCTTTCCTGGTATTAGTAAACTAGCATAGAAAACCCATTTCATGCCTGTCAGCTGGAGTAAATCCTCTGACTAATTTGTTATATACATGAGGATACCTTGCTCTCCCAGTAACCTTGTCTTAAACGCTGGAGGAGAGCTGTGGTGTCTGACTGGCTGCTGAAAGGCAGCAAGAACATCCCTAAAGAATCACTTCATGTGTTCTGAGAAAAGCCTGGGTAAGTTAAACTTCATTTGATGCTCAGTGTTGGCTGAAATTGATCTGTAAAGATTGCATAGCACATGTTTACACGTAGGATGTGAGACAGCAATGTCCTCATCTTAGGTAAAATCAAAAACACTTTAATATTTTGTTATTTTAATTTTAACTTGGCAAAGTAACTGAATCTTGTGAGTGATCTGAAATCTGCACCACCAGATTGCAGTTGAGTCCATGTTGCAGAGGGTTGCAGAGGGTTCAGGTATGATTTGGGACTATAATACCAGGTTTGAGAAGGGCTTCTTAATGTAATGAGTTATTCACATTCCTTGAGCTCCCCTAAGAACATAGGCACCAAAATATGCTGCTAAAGTAAAATCTATGAATTCAAATTATTCAAGAATAATTTATTGAATCAACTAGATTCATTTAAAAGTTTAAGAGACCTGCAGTAAACATTCCTTCTGAAGTGTGAAGAAATGGTGAGGATGGAATTAAATGATGGTTTGGTCCAATATTATATATAATAGAATTAAATCAGAAGGTAAGACTGGATACTAATTTTCTGTGGGGCCCTTAAATTCTAATGAATCAACCTTTCTTTGTCTATGAATTCTTAATGATATAAGAAACAAGCATGAAGTACTTTCAAATGTGATGCTTTATCAGAGATCTGAGTATACCACACATCACAGTTCTGAGTTCTATTAACTATCACTGAAGTCAGTTTTGTCCAGGATGACCTAACTTGGATGCAGATTTTTTTGTTTGTGCATCTTTTAAACACTTCATTTTTGTTTACTTAACTTTTATGGGCAACAGGTTAATTGATCAAATTGCAACCCAGCAACAGACTTTAATTATGTGAGCAGAGGAGAACTCAATTTTGATGTGACTAAGTTAAAACTTTACTGAACCAACTTAGTCTTGAAGGGATTAATAGGAACTCCCTGAACTCCATATTAGCCTTGATTCTTAATTTTTTATTAGGGACACAGAGTTGGAACGTATATTTTCTTCTATGATATATACAGCTGAAGAAATCAACCTTTCAAGGCTAGCTTTATAAAAAAAAAAAAAAGGAAAACCTTGAAAATGCTTTTGTACCTAGCATTTGTAAGAATCACTTTAACCCAGTTCATATTTGTGTGTGCTAGATATGGAATAACTCATCAGTCAGTGGAAGGGATTATACCAAAAGGGAGTCTCCCCTTCCTGTACACCCCTATCTTAGGAGGTGTCAGTAGTCACCCTTTTACTTAAAGGGTTTAACATTAAAATGTGGAGATGCAGGTTTCTCATTTGTGCTACACAGAATCATAGAACCATTTAGGCTGGAGAAGCCCCACATACACCTACAGGAAAAAAGATTTCTAGGAAAGTCTGATCAGAAACATGAATATAATAGTACAACAACAATATAGCACTATGTGAAATGACATCATTATCAAAACACTAAAAAATAAAATTACTGCAATTAATACAATTTAATTATGAAGATTCATGGTGATTGAATGTGGTGACAATCTGCCCCAGGAACTATTATCCTCTTTTTAAAAGCATTTCTGTCACCTTTTCAAAGAAAAGTCAGGTAATTCATCTGGTAGCAAAATTAGAGATAAGAGATCTACAAGATGAACAAACAACAATTGACAGACTAAGCCATTAATTTTTTTATAATTTTTCATACTTCTTTCTGTATTTTCTCAAGTGACAGCTTGAACCTTACAAACACACGCTAGCTCATCCTAAAACACTTTGTGTGTGTCTTCATGTTGCAACAGTAGACTTAGATATCAAACACAAATTTGAAAACTTTGCCTAAGATTGTAAGTTATTAAGGACAGGGATCAGTTCCAGGAAGATTAGTTTTGCTATCAAAACTGTGGGGTGGAATGCAAAGGATGGGGGCTCTGCCCAAGTCACAATCTCAACTCAGCATCGCACCAAGATGAGCGGCCCCTCTGATCCTGAAAGGCCCTGTGTTTATTCAGTGTTTGCATCACACTTCCCAGCAATTTTTAGCTTGAAAAATAATAACCAATGGAGGACAATAACAGCCTGTTTGAAACTTTGCATTAAGTGGGTGGAGTCACACAGCAACTGGTCGGACCTGGTCGGTGTTATCTCTGATGAAGGCTGACAGAGGGAGATCTCTTTTGGCATTACCCAACACAGCCACAGATGCAACTGGGAATCCAAGCATTGTGGAGCAGCAGAGGGTGAGCATCCCTCTGCCACGTGCCCTTGGAGGGCAGGCACAGAGCTGTCCTGCTTCTCTCCGGGCTCCTCAAAGAACTTCTGCAAGGTTTGCCACGAGCAACGGAGAGGTTGACCCTGAGAACTTGCTCTGAGCCTTGCCAAGGTAAAATGGGATGCACTGGAGCCAAGAACATCTAAGGAACTGAAATAAGGATCACGGTGATGAGGGGTAGGGTGTGTGGTGAGTGGCTGGAGGAGTGGAGATGGAAGCAGGATGTGCTTGAACCTGAACTTGGTTTCACAGGGATGAACTCTGCTCCTAACAGTGTTATGGATTTCAGGGAATGCAGGGCTCTGCCTGTGCAGCACTGGTTGGATGATCTGGGCATGACATTAGATTTTTTAAGAATTATCTATTTTCCTTTGAAGATAATTTGCTCGTGGTAGTAGTGAGACTGTACTTTCCCTGCTTCACCTTGGAGTAAATGATGGGTTCCATTTACCCCTGTGCTTACCGATCAGCTGGTGATTAAGTGATCAGGCAGATGAGGGCTGATAAGCATGCATGGCTGATAGCAGTGATCAAAATGAGTTTTCAAGACCATCTGTGTGATTTATAAGCACAAATTAAGTTTGTTCTTGTTTGTTGTTTTTTTTTTTAATGCAATAATTGATGGCAGTCCTGTGAGTAACTTTTCTATGAAATCCTAGGATAAATTTCAGGCAGTAATGTGTTGATGCAAATCCTGTAAGAATTTAATTTGCATGCCCATAAACTGCAGCTCTACAGAGAAAAAAAGTTTCTGTTTGTCAAGGACAGGAAGATGATCTTTAAGGATTCCTAAAGGATATCCTGATCATGCAAAATCTCCATGGCAAACAGAAATAATCCCAGAGATATTTTTTTGAAACTATTTTTGAAGAAGAGTTGCTTTTTTTTGGATCTAACTCAGTAAATTACTGAAGTACTGATTTTCAAGGGTTTTAATGGGTTGAGGGAACCCTTAGGTGAATTCCAGATTCTAATTTCAATTATGTTTGAATTGTGTTCTTATTCACTTCAGATGCTTGCAGTATGGATCACTACTCTTTTTCTTCTCAATGCAGCCAGAGGTGAGACATATAATGAATGAAGTCTATAAAGAGTAAAAATTATGTGCAGCTTATACGAGGATATCTATATTCTAGAAAAAAACCTGTTCATTGGGATGGATTTAACATAATTCTTCATTAGGACCACTGAGTCATGTCATGTCTTTCCCACATTTAACTCATTACTATTTAATTCTGTAAAGGTTCTTGCAGCTAGTAAACAGAATGGGAATCAGAAAGATATTTTTATATGCAAATTGATACTGAAATTCTTCCAGAACATTTCCTACCCTCAACTCACTCATGGTAGCTACAACCCTGGTAATGAGAGCCTAGGCACCTACTCTTCACAGTGCTATCCAGAGAACAAGAAAATAGTCTTGGTCCAAAATACCTCTTTAATGACAGGAAAGAATGGTCTTTTTAATAGCAGTAAAAATTTCTTGGGATTTCACAACTGATGTGCTATAACAGTGTGGAAGGATGACAATTAATGGCAACACCTGCATGTCATATTTGCACCTTTACTGTATTAAAGGCACAATAGAAATTGTGAAACTGGTCCTTCAGGCACAGACCACACATCCTGAGGCTGTGCTTTGCTCTAAGCTTCCACTCAAATTCCACTTTATTGCTTCCACTAAAATCTCATGGTGATGAAAAAATATAAGGAAGATGTTTAATGCCCATTGTGGAGCAACCAGAAGTATTTATTTTAATGTTTTGGTTTCTTTTTGCTCCCTCATGAGCTGTTGCACAAGAAGTAACAATTTAGATAATCCCTGGAGTTTAGGACTGATTTAAAGGACTACTCTGTGCTGACAGCAAAAGCTGATTTCTTCCCTGGATCAAGATTTTATTGTCTTCTTCCAAGGGCTGTATTAACAATATGTTCAACCAAACACACCCTGAGCTTACCAGGCTGAGCTCCAGGCTCTGTTTGCAGCAGGAAAGTTCAAGTCCTGAAGTTCAAGTCCTTGCTGCAAACACCTGAGCGCAACTGAGCCCCTTAATGAAAAATGCTCAGAAGTGCCATCCTAATCCAAATCAGGCTTGTTTGGCTTTCCTGGTGTAAACCCTCTCCTGACAGCTTCGGGTACAGAACCTGTGACGTTCCCAAAACAAGAATATCTTTTTCTTTGTGCACCCCAGGAAGGGAAGTTTGCTACAAAAGGCTTGGATGCTTTTCAGACAGCCCCCCATGGGCTGGGATCCCAGGGAGACAACTGGCAGGCTTGCCCAGCTCTCCAGATGCTGTGAACACAAATTTCCTTCTTTACACCAGAGATAACATGGTGAAATACCAAGTAAGAAAATGCTTTGGTTTAAAATACTGACAGTGTACAATACATTCAATAAATTGTAGGGACAGTTTCTTTTCTCACATATTTTGCTCATATGACTGCTGGGAGAACCTCCAATTCTATATTAGACACATGATAATTTTCTTCCATCTTTTTTCCTTTTTCCTCATTTCAGCTCCCTGAGGAGCCAGGTATATTTACAACATATTAATCACAGCCTTCTAACATAAGTTATTACAGGTAAAAGGCTCCAGAATTAAGGGGTTTTATATAAATGGCAGTCACAATCAGTGGAGGTGTTTATTAAGCCACTTCAGAACAAGTCCAACTCCTCCAGCTGAGAGGGCCTATGAGGTTTTAACAAATCAGTCTTTCACTGAAGGTGAGATGTCTGCTAATTAGTGCATGACATCCCCCTTTTAAGTCAATAAAACCATAACAAAAATATGTAAGAGTTAGTACTCAGAATTTCTTTAAAAGAAAATAATGTCTTCTTTCTCAATACACACTAAAATACCTACAGCCCCTGAATTTGTAAGCCTGGTGGGCTTTCCCATAAAATATAAATGAAGCAATTAAGGTCTTATCTTCAAAGGAAAAAAAGAAAGAAAAATAGGTATAGTTTCAAAGTCAACCACATAATACCTTTCAGAAGATGCTATCTTTGCATTTCTATTGCCAACTTTGATAACATCTCGTACTTACATGGCATGTTGTACCAGTATATCACAAAGCATTGTGCAGAAGATGCCAGTATCATTAGTTCAATTAACCAGAGGAAGTGAAGCATTTGTTGAAGTGATTAATTGATTAATTGAAACGCAAAAAGCAGTTTAGGAATGAGAAATAAGACCCATCTCTTCTAGGTCTAGAACTATGCCTTAACCATTGGGGCACTCTGCCCTTTATCAAAATGTACAGTGGGATGGAACAGTCACATCCTTGTTGTGTTTGTTGGTTGTTCGGTTCTTTTGGCACAGAGAATTTCAGCTACAAATCCTTCAACTATAAAAGCTTCGAATTTCCGGGCGCACAGGAAAACTCGTTTCATTATACACGGCCACCTTGCTGGAGCAGATCTCCCCTGGATAACAAGCATATGCAGGGTGGGTACAACTATTGTTTGACAGTCATTTTGCTTGTGTTTGAAAGTCTAAATATCTGCATCTGGCTTAAAATTCCCATGTAAAATTTACACCTCTGTTGTCTTGTTAATTCAGGGGATATATAAGGAGCACAAAAGTCAGAATGAAGCCCGGTTCCACGCAACCACTGTCTTGTTCCTGGCTATGAGTATAGTGCACATCAGCTTCTGTTTAATGTCTTTTTGCTGCATTCACCTCCACAGGGAAAGCTATAATAAATTGATTTTTCAATTCCTTGCCAATAATAAAGGGGGAAAAAAGAGTGAGTTTTCTCACCTCAGCAAAAGGTCACAATAAACGTGTCAGTTTGAGTGACACATTTGATCTAATAAAACCAAAAGGCTTTGTTCAGCAGATTGGTTTCATTCCACTCTGGCACAGTTCAAAAATGAAATTGTCTCAGAATAAAATACAAAATCAGAAAGTTCTATTGGCAGAAGTGTGTAAATAGAATATTTTGGTTATAATGCATAAACTTCAGGGCTGAACAATTTAAGCACAAATTTGAGAATCCTTTTAGATGATGCAAGCATAAAAATTTTGAAGAATTAAGCTTGGACCTATTTTGGTAACAGGGTACTGTAATTAAGAGAAGTTGGTACCTTAGAGCCAACCGAGGTATTTGGAATGGAAAAAAAGCTGAAGGAAGCTTATGAGTGCTCTCTAATCACTGGTTCCACTCTGCCTCCTTGTGTTGATCTTGAGCATCAGTAGGAATTCCTAGAGATGTATCATCACCAGTCACACAAACAGAACAAAATACAGTTTACACATGCCCTGCTACAGTTGTAATTAATGCCTGTTCCCTTCTCTGCTCTTTTCCTGTTCTCCACCAGTTCATGTTTCACTCTGAAGACGTGAACTGCATTTTGACAGACTGGAGGGGCGGCTCCAGTGGTCTGTACACAGATGCCGTCAACAACGTCCGCATTGTGGGGGCCGAGCTGGAGTACCTGGTGAACTTCCTCGAGGTAAAAAAATACCCCTGGAATGTGCACAGTCCACATAAAGGTGGTGCTCAGAGTGGCACCTTTAGATCTAATTCAATAGAGCCAGGAAGAACAAGAAATACCCAGTAAAGCAGGTGCAAATGTTTTCAAAGGGCTTTAATCCCGCACAAATGAAAATACCTGCTTTAGTGTCATAACTGATTTCAAAAACTAGCAAGACTTTTCAGCAGTTCAAAAGGTTTGAAAATCTCAAATGAAAAATTAAATCCCCTAGATTCAGTGTAGCGGGATAAGATGGTAAGTAGCCATGAACACCCTGAAAATGAAGAGGGGAGGGATGACTGGGGAATCACTTCTCTTTACGTAGAGATCCCATCACCCAGAACTGTGACTTTCCACCAGGACACTGATCTCCATTGCCCAGTGACCTGGCCACCTCCTAGCACTGCATGGGGATATGCTGCAATGTCACTGGCTCATATACCCACACTGGTTTTTTCTCCTTTCCATAAACCTTCACAGAAAGACTACGGCTACTCTCCTGCCAACATCCATTTCATCGGCCACAGCCTTGGAGCACACGTTGCAGGGGAGGCAGGGAGGAGGAAGCCTGGCATTGGAAGAATAACAGGTACTGAAGCTATTTCAGCTCATAAAACTTGATATTTTCACACAGCTTAAGAGAACTGAAGAATCATTGTTGCTTTATACACATACAATACAGAATGCAATGTGCTGGTTTGTCATAAATAACAATGTCCAGCCAGCATGGTGGCACACAAGTCATGACACAGTCACACATTGCTTTCTTTTAAAAACTCACTATTTTATGCTTTCCTCCTCCCCCAGTCAGTTCTTTTCTCTGCATAGACATTGCTTTGTCTAAGGCATGCACACTGTGAGCAGTCACAGGAGCAACTCAGGGAAAGTGGGGTCAGAGCTGTGTTTCTTTATCTCCAAAGAGACCTCAATGACACTGAAGTGAAGGGATACCATTTTCAACCAAGATATTCTGGAAATAAAAATAGCCTTCTTGCCAAATAAAAATTTATAAATAAATCTATGTGCTCAGAGTAACATATGAAGATTTCATATTTTTCAATAAAATTATTATAAAAACCCCAATAAACCAAATCTGTTCTTATATCATTGTTCCCAAAAGTAAGCCAAGCAGCCACCAGAATTTTCCTGTGCTGCAATGCCTTCAGTCAGCTTTCTATTAATACCTTACCTGTTTTTCTGGCTGTGGACCACAAAATGGATTTTTTTAATGTAAAGGCAGAAATGTAATCACATATATAGCATACATAACCTGTATGTGGTGATATACATATAGTATTATTTACTCAATCAGATGTCTCTCCATTCATTTAGGTTTGGATCCAGCTGGGCCCCTTTTCCAGTACACTCCCACAACGGTTAGGCTGGATCCTTCAGATGCAAAATTTGTTGATATAATTCATACTCATGCTGGTCATCTTTTCTTTGACTTTGGTAAGTTTTCTTTTAAAGGCTGCCATTGGCACACAGGTTGGCTACAGAACACCTAGGAGTGATCTGCCAGGATCCATTGTGTGTTTCAGCTCCAGGGATTCTTCAGACTTGTGGCCACCTGGATTTTTACCCAAATGGTGGGAAGAAGATGCCAGGATGCAACCAGCTTCGTGTACCTCCTGCAACTCGGGATATCAATGACCTGATGAGAGGTAAATATATTTCAAAAAAGTAATACCTCATTATAAGTTACAACAACACTTCATTATAAGTTAGAAACAAAGGCTAGGATAAGGTAATACCTTTATATAGCTCAGATTTGGAATAAGGAGACAATGCTCAAAAATGGAACATTTAAAGCTGCCTCTGAAATACCCTCCAATTTTCTTTTGTAAACAAGGCAAATTCTAGATGAAAACTTCAGTTAAAGCATGCAAAATTGTGCATCACAAGCTTTCTAAGAGCCTGCCACTGTGCTGACAGGCTGACCTCAGTGGGAATTCTTCACATGAAGGACCAGTAAAATTTCATTCATGGATAAACCAAAAATGAGTATTTTAAAATCTGAGCTCTCCTTTTCCCTAGGAAGATAGAACTCCCAATATTAGTGGGATTCATGCATGCCATCAGGCTTTAGTCTCTTCAAAGGGAACAGCCCAAGGTCAGAAATATAAAAGATGATAAAATGACTGCTCCATTAGTAGTTCTTCAAAGGAAGTTGGGCAGTTAATCAGAATTACCCTGGGATCCACTACAATAGATCCACAAAATCCTGTCTTCTGATCCTAACCTACAGAAATGAGAACATCTGTTATTCACAACTAAATGGTTTGAAATCCCTACCACTAGTTAAATAATTTGCTTTCAAAAATGCTCTCCCTTAGAACTGGTTGAGAACTAAGTAACAAAGAGAACTGAAAGCTGGCTGTGCTCAAAGTCACTTGGAACAAAAACAGTTTCCAATTGGAATGCATAAAAATGTCTGTATTTAAATAAAAAAATTAAATATTTTTCCAGAGGCATTTCACAAGTCTCTTTGCAATGTTTTGTCTTGAAGGAGAAACTCAGCTCTATTGAACACGAGCAGATGGAGTTGGTTGTTCAAGCAGCTCTTAAAAATAGAGACAGCCTTAACTGCCTCCTCTGGGTTAAACCTTACTTTGTTTGGTAACCTCTCTATTGTTTGCTAATGTTTACATGTATGTAGTGTTTTTATGCATGAAGTGCTTTAGAAATAATATTTAGTGACTTTTTCCCTATAGTTTTTGATGCAATAGAAAGACTATAGGTGTTAAGTGAATTTGCCACTAACATAAATTGAGCCAGCTGTAAGAGCTGAGGGTTTAAAAGCACAAACCCTTCTGAATTAAAGAAGGAGCTACTAAGAAAACATACTCAGGAAGCCTTGATGATGCAGATTATTTCCAAGAAAAACAGACAACAAGTGCTTTTCAGAGAGATTTTAACGTGGAGTTTCTTTTCTTTCCTTATGGAAAGAACAATGTGTCAACTGGTCAACACCAGCTGGTCTATCTTTAAGATGCATAAATATTGCCATTAGGGGAAATTTTCATTTCACTACAACCTGTGCTAGCTTGCAACTACTTCAGCGCCTCCCAGATTCTCACCTGTGGTTTGGTGAGCCCCCACCACATGCTGAAGTGGAATAAAGCCCATTTTTATACAAACAACCTAGCTTTAGCATATGGATTTTTGATACAGGAGAGAAACCAAGGAAGATAACATTTGCTATAAGGGACGAGTAAACATAACCCAAATAGCACTTTCTTCTTTCCTTACTGGCTGCTTATAAATTTCAGCCTGATGGGAAAAAGTACTTGTTTCAAAGAGTTCTGACAAAATCAAGGACATACTGCCAAATATCCTGCTTTTCAGAGGATTTCACAGAATTGCTATCAAATGACTGCACATTTTCTAGTGCTTAAAAACACTAAAAGCCACAGAATTTATAATAATTGCTAAAATTGCCTTTAATTCTAGAAATTAGTGGAAACTGTGATTTTACAGAATACCATGTTGTGATAACTGTAAGAAAAGGAAAACTACTTCATTATAACTACTGTATGCTTTACAAAAACTGTAGCTATGAAATATTCCAGTCTTTAAAATATCAAAGGGGAACACTCCCAAATGCTTCTTGTTTCACCTTGTGCATCTCCACCTCTTGTAAAAAATACCTCTTTCCAACAGAAAATAACATATGTCTTACTACGAAACCAAATAATTCACAATTTAAATGTCTTTTAATCATTGCTATTTCTTTTACCTGAGACATCACTATATATGCAAGTGTTTTTCAGGAAAAGAGACCCCAGAATGTTTCTTTGGCATGGACCTTATGTTAATGTATTGCTTTAATCACTTTTACCTGTTGGGGTTTTTTCCTTGTTTGTTTGTTTTGATTTTTGTTGGTTTTTTTGGGTTTTTTTTTGTTTTTATTTTTGTTTTTGTTTTGTTTTGGTTTTGTTTTTTTTTTTTTAATTTGTTTTGTTTTGTTTTTTTCCCAGCATACAGATCTTTTGGATGTGGACATAAAAGAAGTCTCAGGTATTATGCTGAGAGCATCATCACTCCAAATGGATTTGTTGGGTATCAGTGTGACACATACCGAGAGTTTGTTTTGGTAAGTACCAGGTCTGGGTTTATCTGAGGCCCTATAGCCCTGCCCTTCTTCTTTTAATAATTTCTGGGACAAGTTCTACACTTGGGCTCATGGGATATGGGCACATTCAGAACCACTGACCACCTTCATTCAGACCGTACCCAAACCCAAGCAATTTCACAATAGAGAAGCGATGATGATCATGTAGCCTTTTTTTCATCAAATACACAAACAGCCAAAGGGCCACAAATACCAGTTTGAGCAGAACCTCCCACATATCAAAACTGAACTACCTAAACACAGCAGAGCTATTTTTTCCCACTGCAATTAATCTGCTTTCATGCTTATCTTTTTTTACCTTTTTTTTTAATGGATGTCAAGGTCTTGATCTGATTGTCTGATCTGTGTAGGTAGATCAAATTCATTAAGGCTCTACATGGGAATAAAAGATAAAGAGCTGACAGAACAAATCCCAGATGGAAAGCCCAATCTTCCTAAATTCCTAAATTCCAGTATTCCTAAACATAAATATTTTTACCATATGAGCGAGATATTCAGCCAGACCCCCTTAGAAATGTGGTTATCCATCCTATAACCAGCAGAAAACCTTCCAGTGGACCGTATGAAAAATGAATATATTACCTGGATTTTACAGAAAAGGTAGCAAGGCACAACACTCTTTATGGCATTTATTTATGGTCCCTGCAAGACCACAAGGAATTAGGCCAGATTTCCAACCTGTTTCTCTCTGATTTTCAACAAGATGAAATAAGATGACTGACCACCTCAACTCCTTTTTCAACCACATTGATAAATACTGAAGATATCATCTGAACTGAGCAGCAAAAACCTTAAAAAATCCAAACAAACAAACAAACAAACAAACAAACAAACAAAAACCTGGGAAAAAGCCAAAATATCCTAATTTCCTAAAATTTAAAAAGTGAGATTAAAATAGATGATGTCTTATAACACACATTTTTATATTCCCCCCAGGGAGACTGCTTTCCATGTCCTGAAGAAGGATGCCCACTGATGGGTCATTATGCTGATAGGTTTTTACATAAAACTGAAAAAGAACACCAAAAAGTTTATTTAAACACAGGGCCCTCCCCTCCATATGCTCGTAAGTGCTCATTTTGTGGTGTATTCTAAAGTGGCAATGAATTATGTGTGAAAAAGGACCTTGCACTTCTGCAGAGCTGCTGCAGTTAATGAGTTACACTCATTAAAACATCTAGAATTTTAGGTGTTAGGAACATGCAGTACCAGCATTATTTTGGAAGGCTGAGATAATTGTAAAAACAGATCAAATGATGCTCACCTTTGAGTTAAACTTGGTTATTACATGATGGCTTCAAAAATTATATAAGCTGAAACTGGGGAGGAATTTTATGCTGGAAGTGCATAATTTCAAATTTTAAAATGTTACATTTTTTTTATTGGCAAAATTTATAACACTGAAGCATTTCAGGATATTTTAGCCAAACTCATGAAGTCAAAATGGCAGGGAGCAATAAGAAATACAATTTTAGTTGTGATTAATGTAGAAATAGCCACAGGACTGGGGAAATAGGAAAATTAATAAATGAACTGCAATTTATCACAGGTGTTTTTTGCTTATAAGTGTGTTTGTGCAATCCTTTTCTCTCTCTTAGAGACACTGAAACATATAAGAAATTTAACCTTTAGGAAAGAAATCTCCTTACAACTGTAATCCATTTGATTTTGCTTCCCAAGGCTGGCGCAAAGAGATACATGTCAAAGTATGTGCAACAGAAACCATGAAGGGAAATATAGATGTAGCCTTGACTGGAACTAATGGGTTCAGAAAAAAATATACCATCAACAAGTAAGTTTAATGTGGCTGTTGGAAACATGGCTCTGTCACTGTTAGCACATGGAATTTATACACAGCTTTTTTTTACGTGTGTCACCTTGTTCTGTGTGATCTGTGATTTACACTGGTAATAAAAGCAGCTGATAATTGTTGGAAGTTCCCTGTACTGCAGACTGTGGTGAAAATCTGCTGGTCCCTCTGCTCTGTATTTTCTTTTGTTTTGTGAGGCTGATGTTAGCATAGCAAAATGGGCAAGAGCTCTGTGGCTGCTGCTGGACTCAAACATGATTTGGTGATGTCTAAGACAAAGAGCTCAGTGATGTACAGTCATCTGATTATCCTCTCCTCTGGGGAATATGTGAATAAGAAAGTTGCAGATTGCCCATGAACTGTGCTGGAATATGGGATTCCTGTCCCCTCAGCCTGGCCTTTTCCTGTAAATGTGAATTTAAATCTCAATAAACAGATGCTGGTCAGCAACCCAGCTTCAATATTACAAAACCAACCTCCTCTGTGAACACAGCCCCATTACTGGTCTGTACCAGGAGTACCTTTGGTTAAAAATACCACTGCAGCAATAAACCTACAGATAATTTCAATGTTAATGCCACATTGCAGTGTGTGTTCTGTTAGAGTGAACAGTGGTAGCACAGAAGGCACAAATGTAAACTATAATTTTCAATTTCCTTCATGGTTGAGAGCAACCCAAAACACTGAGAGAACTTTTTGACTAGGATTTGTTTGAAGATAGATCTTATTTTTCAAAAGAAATGCATAGAATAAATCATGGTGATACTGACAAAGGCTGTGCTAACTGATATGTGTTTTTTCATCCTGAAAGGTACAGGAATTTCAGCAAATCCATAAAAAAGCTCATAAAATTCCAGCAGTAGTATTCAAAGCCCCAACTCTCACGGCACCCCTCAGCTCATCTCCCTTACTGCCCATAGCCAAGTTTTCTTTTCCCCCTCATTTCTGTAGAACATAGAGCATCACTTCTGTGCTTTTCTTTTGGCAGGGGAACTTTCAAACCAGGCAACACATACTTGAACTACATTGATACAGAAATTCCTGGGAACATTTCAAAAGTTGAGTTTCTCTGGAAAAAGCAACTAGGTCATGCAGACAGAGGCTGCATGGGAGCTGAAGAAGTCAGAATAATATCTGGGGAAAATGGGAATATGTAAGTACATAATCTAATGATGTAAAGGTAGAAGTTTTCCTCCTAAATTGCATTTTCATGTGCCCAGCTCTCCAGTGGCACATAGCACAGCACACAGAAACAGCTCTGCAAAGTTCAACACTGTACCTGCCTGGGCAGGGTGCTTCACGCTGACTCCAGCTGAGCCAATGGGTCTGGCAGCCACAGACATTTGCAGGACATTATATACACCTTTGGAACATACCTCTCGTTTAGTTTTAACCAAAATTAATCCAGTTTATGCATCCACTCCATTCTGTCATGTAAGTGGGAAAAATGGAGGGAGCAATTCCCTTCAAAAGCACGCTCCTGTCCCAGATGGAAATGCTAAGGGAGCCTGATCAAAAAGGCAAACACATCCTAAAAGTTAATAATTAGTCATGAACTAGTAAGTCTTAAAAAAGAAATTGATAACACACACTCTATGTTCTCAGTCCACTGGAACTTATGCTTCGGCCTAACATGAAATAAAACAAGGGTTTATATTGATTATGTTGGCTAGCTGCTACAAAAAATGTCCCATTTTACTGACAAATATTTCCTTAAACTCTCCCCGCTTCCCAGGTCTGTGTTCTGTGGGTGTGGAACTGTGCAGCCCAGCATGTGGCAAGCCCTGGCTCTGTGCTGAGGGCCAGGAATGCCTGGAGCCCTGCAGCAACCCTCACCAGCTGGAAGAGGACACTGCAGTCAGCAGCAAAGCATTAACAAGGCTCTCTCAACAGACTTTGAGAAATTTGTCCAGCCCTCCATAAAAGCTGAATTTCCAAGTCAGTGCTGTCACCTTTTCTCCATGCTACACTCCTGTGAACTATGGTTACAATGACAGAAAACACATAGTTACTAACAAGCAGCTGGACTCTTTTCTATACCTGAAACAGGCACCTCCTTTATCAAAACTCTATTGTACTACTGAGGAACTTGAATTTTCTGGCAGCTTTCAAGAAAAAAAATCTATTTTCTCTTTGCCAGTGAAACTGAATTTTCCACCTCTACTTTGCCTTTGTGACAATGCTGAAGTCAGACTTGAGCTACATCATTTGGACTAGCGTTGCCACTCCAAATTTGTCAAGCATTTTGATTGTACTGGTTAGCAAAACCAGACCACTAAGAGGTATCAGCATCAGCCAAAATAAGCTAAGGTTCCATTGTTTCAATGCAGGCTACCCACAAACAATTCTTTCATTTTTTAATTACCTGTCTGAGGCATGCAACAGATGTTTGCATCCGATGTGAGGTTTATCATTTGGGTGCAGAAATTAAGTGTATCAATCACATTGGGCAATTCTGTTGTGTCCCATCCTGACAACCAGCTATTCCAGAATGCTTCCAGTGAGGTTCACCAAAAGGTGTTGGTGTGTTACACAAGGCTGAATGTGGCTGATGAACAGGTGTGTTTCAAATTATGCAGCAATACTTTTGAGATGTCAGAACCCTGTCACGTCCTGTGAAGTTTGTGGAAGGATCTTGCTCAGGATGTTTGATAAATCAGGTGTCTGCCTTCTCAGAGTCACTCTTCAGTACCCTTTATTTATCATCTCCCCATGAGCAGGGTGGGACCAGAAACCATCATGAGCAGGAAATTCAGCCTTCTTTACCCCTTAAGGAAACGTCTTGGCAAGATTCCCTTCTTGAGCAAGAAGGGGCTTCCCTCTCCTGTGCTCCCCTGGAGATATAAAAAAGCCCCAGGTACTTCTACACAGTTTGGAAATATCTGTAACTGGTAATTACAACATCTTGAACATCTTCTATAAACCATGCATGGCTCTCTGCCCCAGAGTTACACCAGTTAAGGAAACTATTATTTTGCCTTTCTTACAGTCAGGAACTGAAGCAAAATAAATGTAAATATTTTGATCACAAAAACCTGCGCAGCAGGGGGAGGAACTGGGTATTATGGTGCAAACACTGTGATCAGTGCCATGTAAGGCATCACTTCTCACAGGAAGGAAACAAACTCCTGCTGGACTCAAGATTTCTTTAAAGCCCATCCTCTCCTGCCTCCATACTTGACTGTGCCCCTTTTGCAATTCTAAAAACTAATTTGATGCTTTTATGAACATCAAATGTAACGAACATCAAATGTTATGAACATCAAATATAATAAATCATATTCTTTCAAAAATACAAGTTTCATTTTGTTTCATTTTAAGCTATAGATTTCAACAGTGTTCTGACAAAATGTGACAGCTCATTTAGGCTGCTGACTTGTGCTACAAGTGTTGTACAGCTGATTAGACCACTTAAAAATATGCATTTTCTCACCCAACTTTTTCAGCTAAAACTAGAACATTGCATTTATTTCTTCCCCTTGTGTTGTTCTGTTTTCATTCTTGTCATATGCTATTTCTTGAGTTAATTTTTATTCTTTGCTATAGTAGACATCAACACTGCCCTTCTTTGCTAATATATTTTTAGACAGAACAAGAGAGATTTCTTTTTATGAGATAAAGGTGAAAAAACCCACACTGACAGCAGCTGTGTGTTGCTGGTGGCAAATAATCGTCCTCTTTGTTTCTTTCTGTATGTAAAATTTAACATTCTTCCTAGTATGAAATCTTTGGATACTATCATTTCATATTAATGATACTATTCCAAATAATGCAAGGGTTTGATATTTCATGAGAACATCTGCCTTTGACAAAGCTCTGGACAGGCAATTCTTTCATATCTTTAAAACAAGGTAAGCCATCTTTTCAGAACAATTTAAATTGAATCTTTAAAATGTCAAGTGAGACACAGCACTCCATATGTTTGGCTGTCATGTGGAAAGGTAGTGCTTTTTAAAATCAAACGTGCCTCATTTCTCCAGGGATTTAAAGGACATATTATGATTTTCATTCGGTCTTTTACATTATTTAAATATTTTGCCAAATTTTAAGTGCTTCAGAATTACAATACAAATTTAATTTTATACTCCTTAAACACGTGTTCACTACAAAAATTATGCCAAATGTAAATTAATAAGAAAGCCATTATGAAGCTTTCAGCCCCAGGCACTTTGCTCTCTCATGGCACTCTTTTGACAATGGGGTAACGTAAAACAACAACCTCTTAAGCCTTTTATGGAAAAATGGACAGCAATAATTAGCAATCCAAAATATGAACTATCTGGTCCACTTACATTATCTTTATGTACTTTATATGAAAATAATTTTGGAAGAAAACACATTTGTCCTAAAGTCATATGTGCAGGTGTGCTGAAGAGACAGCAAGGGCCATTTTTGTCAGAATTCTCTGATAACAAAAATAAAATACTCTACTGCATAGCACAGTAGTTTCTCTTCTTTCCAAAATCACAGCCTATCAAAATGTCCCTCCTAAATATTTGTGAGCCCAGAACTAAAATAACAACAATAATAGAAATTAACTAAACAGGAATAATAGACAGAGACCTCAGTGTTCAGATTGGGCAGTTTCTCTTTTCCTACTTTTGATTTTATCTTAATCAGTGACTTTTTAGATTTTTTTCATGCTACTGTAATCCACGACAATACATTGATAAAATCCTTGTGTCTGTTATACAGAAGATTAAAAACAAATCCTTGGAAGGTAATTTTTCTGAGACTTTAATGCAGTCAGGGTATTTTGTAAAGCCCCTGGGTCTAACAGTTGTTTGAGAGGCTGCTGGGACAGAAGCAAAACCAAAAATCTTTGTGCATGCCCAACATTTATTTGAGTTATTCTTCCATAACCAAAGCTGACTGGAGTTGGAGTTGCCACTAAAGAACTGACCTATAACTGACCTATCAGTAAATCTATCTGGGTGGAGTCTCTACAAAACTTGGGGCTTTCTTATTCTCCTTTTGTTATTACACAATATCAGGGACTTCTGTAATTTCAAGTAGTCTCCAAGCTGCTTTAAGATGCTCTGTTTCCAGTAATTAGGGAGCAGAAGTTGATAGCATGCCCAAATTTATTTCTGTGGCAAATTTTCCAGGACAAAACAGAGCCAATGATCTTTATCTTCAAATATCAAGGATATAAAAACTTCCAGAAAGAACATGCCTCATCACCAGCCCTTGCACAAACAGAGCACGCCCACGTTGCTGTGCTCAGGAACACAAACCTCTCCCAGCTGCCACAAGGGTCTTGCAACACTGGAAGCATAAGCAATATGTGAAAATACAGGCTGGCAGTGGTGTCATCCCAGAGTTTTTTTCCTTTTTTTTATGGCTCTAGGAAAGCTTGGGGCCAAGTGTTGATGTTCAGAGCTCTAGAGGATTAGCTTTGTTCTGAGCCACTGGGCTGTAGGTGAGCTGCTCAGAGCCATGCTTTTATCAGAATACATATTCAAGGTTTGCATCTGCCTTTCCATTTCCAAGGCAAATCTATAGTTATTCCCTTTATATCACCTGATTCATTCAAATAAGTTCAATACTCTAGCATTAATAGCAGATATTAATACTATTAACATAGCATTATATAGCATATAGAATTCAGAATAATGAACTTTACCCTCTTCCCTTTAATTCTGCCTTTGTAATTACTTGTAAAGAAAATCTGGCTGTCCCTAAGGACTCCCCTCTGCCTTGGATTACTCTCATCATTTGATCTAAAACTCCCTTTTCTAGTGCTATTTGCTTCAAATACTATACTCCATAAATCTCCAGCTCACAAAACCAATAGTTAATATTGACTTTGCTTGCTTTGAGTGATTTAATTAACAGCCAGCGTATATTATGGAAAATCATAAATATTTATAACTTCCAAAACATTATTTTATTTGCTGCTGTGTGATACTGGACAGGATATACTAAGGTAAATTGGGTTTGTCTCAATTAAATTTAAAATTTGTTCACTTGACCAGAAAGAAAACACTGGAGTTAAACAATAGAAATATGAAGCACATCTCTTATTCATGGCTCTGCCACTCAAATACTGCAGGTAAGATTCTCCAATGAGCTGAGTGGTCTTTGTCTATACATATTAGCAATTCTTTAGAGGAAGGAATACACATAGCTACTTCCAGATGACCTCCATCCAAGCTAAGAAATTCATTAACCATCTTCAATCTAAAATTGAAATGAGAGCAAGAAAAATATTGCTTTTACAGGTTGATACACTTATCCTTCTATGAAAGCCACAGTAATTTATATATTGCTGCACTTGAAATACAGTTTCTGAGATTCCTTTGGAGAACATGATTCTCAGTGAGTGTTTTGATTCTCTTTTTCCTACCTATGTGAATGCCACTGCTACAAAAAAGGATTTATGGCCTTGATAATTCTCAGGCTGACATTTATAAAACCACTGGATGTGTTCACTTGCACATTGTCAGAGGCAGCTGCAAAAGCCAGACTTTTCTTCCTGCCCACTAAAATCTGTTCTCCTCTTAAGACATAGAAACAGGCCCTGAAAAAATTACCATTCCTAAAAGGAGCTACACCTCAAAAGCCTACAACATGGGTTAGAAATTACTTTTGCTATTAATTCTGATTTGTTGTACTAGCCTACATTAATTTAATCACACCATTGTGATTAAAAATACTCTCTGAAATACACAGGGAGTGAAACTCAGTGGCACTGTTTCAGCACTCGCACACAAAGACTAACTCTGTGGAAATAACAGTAAAATATTTGAGCATATCTAGAAATCCTGGTCCCCTAAAAATATTTCAAAGGGGTCTGATCACCACACAAAGATGGCCATCAGATTCTGAAGGAGTCTCATCATAAACAGAGGCACCAGTTTCAGTGGCTGCTTTACATTTGAGTTACATGCCAGAATTTTGACACAAGGCACATGAGGGCACATGATTCCTTATCTCTTTTCCTTGGCTCCCCAAACTCATTCCTCCCCCGACCTATCTCATGAGCTGCATTGCTCTGAGCAGATATGTGTCCCACAGCTGCTGCCAAATCTCCATCTTCCAGTCAATGAAGGTAGACTCGAGTGTCAAGAATTTCTTATTAGCTGGATCTCTTCTGTCTTATCTGAAATCACACACACATTGTCAGTGTAAGCAGAAATTAAATATGAGATGCCGTCCCTTACTGGCCAGTGCTTCCCCCACATTCCTCTCTGACTTCTTTCTAATGATTATTTTCATATATCTCACTGCCTTGCACCACTCCACCAAGAACCAGACCCAGACTCAAACATTCCAGTAGGTGCCATGTGCCACAGGGAGTGACAGACACTCTTGACTCAGTCTCTCCAATGCCTTGCAGGCTGATTGCCTTACATACAATTCAGTATATGGAGAAACATTTTTTTGGTGTAATTTCTGAAATATCTTCTTTCAGGCAATGCACATATCTCAGGACCACAAATTGGCTCCTTATGTGAACCACAGATCCAGCCCAAGTTACTTCCTGCCCTCGGGCACTTGCACCACTCCCTGATTAAGGGTGACAGTCACTCCTACCCAGGTGATGATGGCAGCACCCATCCTGCAGATAGCACTGCAGGGACTTGAGGCCTCGCTCAGGAACTGAAAGAACTGGGTTCTGACACGGCTGTGACTCACAGTCTCCAGAGCACAGAAGAGAATCTGGGATTTACATGATGGACAAGTCGTGAAAAGATGAATGACATGATTATCATCACCCTATCCTTCTCCTGGAACAGTTCTGAATGAAAGTGCCTGTGGTTTCTCTGATCTAGATGGATCACAATAATGTCAGTTTACACCAGTTATATTCAGAGCATGCCAGCTGATAAGGGAGCTTGGTACAGAGACATCAAATGTATAAATCCCACATGGCCTAAGAGGACATAGATTAGACAAAATGGGAGTGGGTAAACAGAGCTTGAGGAACTTCACTAGTAAAAACTGAGATACTTATATTGCCCCTAAGTTCTAAGACTATTTTCCCAATTCATTTCTTTTAAAAGAAGCTAGTCTTCCCTTGATTAAAAAAAACATTTTAAAATATAAAGAGGTTTGATTATATGAAAATGTACAAAGGTTTCCTGTGACAAGGCATGCTCACCAGGCAGCTAGCAGAAAGACAGCTGGTGACTGCTGGGGGGGAACACAGAGCAAGGAAATAAAGCTGCTCTGAACCGGCCGGCAGTGGAGGGTCAGTCATTACCTGTAACACGAGCTCACAATAACCAGTTAACCCAGGAGAGCATTCCATGTTGGCTGGGATGAATGTCACACACAACAACCCCTCTGAGGGGGCTCAAACGGCCTCATTTTGCTTTTCTTCAAACTAACAAAACTTCAGGAGGGGAAAATGTTGCTGAATTACACACGAGGAGAGGCGAGGAAAGGCAACATCTGTTATACCCGGCATCGAGGGGATCACTCGTACAAAGGCTCTCGCTCACCCACACCAAGCCTGTAATTAGACACCGTGTGGGCAGGTCTGCACCTACTGTCGTGGGACTGATTCCAAGTGAAAAAGGCCAGTAGCCACCAGGCTTTGACAGGGAGCTGGCTGAACAGAGCCTGCAAAGCACTGACCCCTTCTGCATTCACAGTGGTAAGTGCTGAAAAATTGCTGGGGTTTGGGGATGGGTGTCTGTACGAGCTGTAGGTCGGGACTTCAAGGACTCCTTAGCTTAAAAATAGCCAGGCTGAATGGTGTGGTCTGAGTGAGCATGCAAAAAGCAAACAGCAGCACTCAGAGAGGGACCCTGGGCAGCAGCTAGGAGGCTTAAAACTTTTCAATTCCAGGAAATCCCAGTAGGGGATGAGAATTTCTGGGCTGCGACAATGCAACACAGCCAGGAAAACAGGGTGGATTCAGTGGGGCTAAGGTAATTTGAGGCTGAATATATCCCTGTTTTTAAAGGAAGAACCAAATGACAGTATTTGCAGATGGTAGCTGGACTTCTTTCATTTTTAAGGAAAATGCATTAAAAACACAAGTAACAGCAGAAATTAAAAAGGAGGATAAAACAGGCTACATATTTAAGCATTATTAGGGCCACAGAAAATTTAAAGGGAGAATGGAAATGGGGAAGAATTCTAGAGCTGTTTTGTGGAAGAAGGTGAAAAAAAGACTTTTTTTGGTAGACTACTGTGCACAGGGGAACTTGAACTAGTCATTGGGAAGGGCTATTCTGCACTTCAGAAATGGCAAAAGGACAACAGTGTTGGTCTTGGAGTTGACTAAGTTTAAAAGCAACCTAGTCCTGGAGATGAACAGTGGAGATCACCTGGGGAGGACAGAAAAGTGGCCAGGTGATGGCTGCAGGTCAGCTGAAGGCTCCCTGGTTACTCAGAATTGGCACAGCCACTTCCTAAAACTGAATCACTTTTGTTGTTGGTTTGTTTGGGGTTTTTTATGATGCTTGTAATCAGATTAAATTATCATAATTGTCTCTGTAAACTTGTATGTATGAATACCATGTAAGGTCAAGGTGAGAACCCTATTATTTAGGAAATCTGAGCAAATACTGCATAGTAGGAAGCCAGACTTGTTATTAAATATGTTTTCTTCACAGATATCCTACCATTTCCTAAGTTGTTCACCAGTTCTAAGCAACTGACCTAAACAACTTACATCTTACTGCACCCTCCAACATACCTACCTAACCTTTTATTGGAGCTCTTCCCACATTAAATGTCTCAAGAAAATAATTTGCATCACTATTCTGAGTCATTCAGGTCAATGTCCTAGTCCACTGTTTCAGATTCAGTTTAAGAGGTCAATTGGCACTCAGAAAAATCTCCTACCCAGACCAGACAATGTGTGTGAGCCCTGCCTTGCCATGGTTATGGCTTTGGAGGAAGAAAATTTCCAAAAGGTTCTGCACATCTTTGTTCTGCTACAAAATTGATTTCTCTCATATTAAATTTGTGGGTTCCAGAGCTGTTCAATTAAGAGCCGTTTCCTCCTGCAGAACTTCACTAAAAGCTGGTGAGCAAGCAGGAAAGGAGGCTGACCAATGTCAAGATGATTTTTACTTGTTAGTGCTCATCTGTACTGAAGCAGTGTCAAAGAACCTTCATCCAGAATCAGGACCCTGCATTGGGCTGTTCATGGGGAGGAGCTGGAGATGAAATTAATTCTTTCACAGCCAATTACTCTGCTACCTGAGTTATCACACCATATCACCAGCATTTTCCTCAGTACTCTGCACTCCAGTTTTGAGTATTTGATAGTTATTTAATAGTCTGCTCGGGTACTGTGCCTGAGCCACTGATTGTGGGCTGTGCCTAGGAAAAATGGCATTCTTTGTGTGCTTGTATAGAGTGGGTTGAAGAACAAAATCACATTCAAATAAACAACTAAAAATAATATTGTACTTTCAGGGATTTGCATATATAATAAAGGATAAATATGTACATGATCCCATTATGAGGCCTAAAGATACTATTGTAATTTTTTTTCATTTTCTTTCTGTTACCATTTAAAGTAATGTTCAACACTTGGGTGTGCAATTAGTTCTCTAAATGCCTCACACTCAAATCCAAGCAAGAATTTGCTGGGAGAACAAGAAATTTAACCTACAACTCCTATATCCAAAGCTTATATGTTAAACTCTGGATGGGTTCTCCTCCTTTGTATTGATTTACAATTTTAACTGAATGCTGAGCCAAACTGCTGAAAAACAAGAAAGAAATAAAACAGTGGAAAGAGAGAACTGCAAAGATATTCTCATTCTCTGCTTAAGGACAGTGCCAGTGCAGGGAATAGAGGAAGTATGGCTGCAGTGGTAAAGCAAGAAAAAAATGGGGAAAAAAAAAATCACACATCAAAAGGACCTGAAAGAAGGTAGAGAACTTAAACTTCAGTATTGAAGGGATAAAGCAGACCTGAAAATTGGAAAGTAGTATTCTCCCAATTTTATGTGTGGAAACAAAGAATAACAAGTTCCTTGGCACTTCAAAAGTCACTACTAACACATAAGCAAGACTTTAAAGGTCTTTTCAGTTACAGCTTCCTCAAATGTTCACCTGAGATCTGCAAAGATGACATGCAGTGTGACAGCATTTAATTTCCCAGACACCAAAAAACAGTCCTACATCCAAAAACTCTACTTTTTTTTTTTACTATACTTTAGCCTAGATGTCAGCATTTTTTCAGTCTGAGCTCACGTCCAGTACTATCAATTGTTGAAAGCTGGCATTCAGTGTAATGCCAGAAACTGATTCCTCTAAAACCTTTGTCAGTGATGATCCAAGCATGAGCACTGAGGTAAAAAGATCCCTGAAGCTAAAAAACCAAAATCACACCTTGATCGTGGTAAGCTATATGATATGATAATGATATGATATTATATGTAATATGACATGATGGTTCACAGTAGCAAGGACTGTATTTGTAAATCCAGGAGCTGCCTTCTAGCTCTTCCAACTAAAGCCTGAAATGCAATAATTACTCAATTTTTAATCTACTTAATCCATGCGTTTAATTTTAATCTACTTAACTGTTGTAGTATCGCATGTGTATAATTTTACTTTCTTAATCAAAATAACAAGTGGCAGAGATCTTCCTAAAATCCGAGTATCATGTGGCTTAAAATGTTGATCTTATAAGACTGTCAGTTAGTTTGTCATGTCATGTAAGTGAACTTAATTACAGAGCTTAATCTTTTAACAGTTCTTCACGATTTTTCTTTCATGAGTGAGTGGAGAAACTCTCCTGTGGAGAATTTCATTATTCTGCCCCCGGCTGATGCTGGACTGAAATTCAACAGGTCTGCAATTCCTCAGGTCATTCATCCTAGTTTTTTTATGTAATATCATATTAGTTTCCTTCAAATTATGTATCTGGACTTTTCTTACAAATCAATAATTTGAAACAAAAAATACCAATAGTTTTTTTGATAGTTTCTTTTTTTTAAGAATCTCAGCTATGAGTTACTGAAGTCCAGTGATTTTTGAATTTCCAGTTCCAACAACAGCTATTTTACATCAGATCTAAAATTATTGTCTGAACAGAGAATTACTGTGAATTCATTATTTCCCTGCTGTGAATTTCACCTGGTTTTGGTAAAGATAGACAAAAAAGATATTGTATCTTTTTAATTATTTCATGCATCAAATATTTTTCCTTAATTCCAATGCCCATAAATTATACATGTCGACATTGTTAATTTCCCTATGAAATCTGTGTAACTTTTAGCCACTAATTCCAAGTTATCAATATTGCTCTTTTTTGCACCCCTGCTTTCTTCTCATTTCTTTCACTTTACCAAGTTACTCATATGTTTTTAATTTATTTTCCATTACTTTTTTTCAGCATAAAGCTCTCTAATTCTCATTAAGGAAAACAGCAGCCATCTTTGTATGCTGGTACTGCCCACCAGAAAAAGAGATAACAAGGGTTATAAGAGAATGGTGAGTAAAATTCGTTGCAATTCAATACATAACAAATGTTGCTTAAAATGTTAAAAATATCTATTTATGGCAGTGAAATCATTGGGTTAAAATACTGAAAATGAGAACTCCTGAGATTTGGCTTTGCTTCTCATGAAGGCTCTGTGTGCCTGCTTGTGTGCATGTCCTAAGGAAGGTGTGTGGGCACATGTGTGGGACTTAAAAATACACTGCAGACAGTGATTATGCAGACTTTCTCATATCTCCCCAACCCTCCACTGTGGCCCATGAGTCACTGATTGAGCAATGGTGTCCTGAAGGTGACTTGATGTCCTGTTGTGAGGAACAACCACTGCTCCAGTGGAGCTTTTATACAATAGGAGCAGGCTGGGAATATTTGCAATTCTTTTTTTCTAGGTTGAACATCAATTTAAGAATATTTAGTGCAGGTTTTGCATGTCTTCTGTGCGTTGAGATGTTACCTGAGCTCAGCATGGAGCAGCCTCCTGCCAGCAGCACTGGGTAGGCTGAGCTCACATTCACAAACAAGTTGTTCCAGTTCCTCTTGTTCAGCACTACGCCTCCTAAATGCCCAGTGAAAGAATTTTCAAATTGCATGCTGCCTGAACTCTTTTTACATAGTTTTTTAACCTCTTTGCAATCTTTTTTTCATTAACATAGACTGATACAGAAAGGCTCCCCACTAAAAAATTATCTTCTACCCAAACTACAACCCTCTTAATTAATTGTATCAACTTTCTCCAATTGATAAAATTTCTGCTACTCCTTTTATTTCCCTGGCCACATGTACATTTCTATTTTCTGCCCTCAAAGGAAGATCCTTTGAAGGAAATTACGGATCACTTTTATTTGGCAATGATCTCCCACATCTCCTTAAATCATTACTTGCCTTTCAAGTTTTGGGTCTGAAAAGAAATTCTACTCTCCTTCCTGCTGTAGTGTTCCTGACAGGGACTGTACATCTCCTGGGTGGGGGGGTTGTCCATTAATATTATATATCCTGTGGAGCTCTCCAATTCATTTGATGAGTCACATCAGCTGTGATTTTCCTGCACTGTCATCAGGTTCTCATCACGATGATGGGCACCATGACAGACATTCCAGCTGGATGGAGCTGCTCCTTCTGGCTGACAGCTGTGACCTCTCTGTTCCTGCCCTTCACCAGCTGCTTAGAATAGCTCCTGATCCTTTTCTCTCCTATTTTACTGCCAGACTTCCTCTCTGCTTTCCACTCTCCTCGAGCAGATACTTTTCCTCTCTGGTAACTACATCAATGGACAAATTACGTTTAGGGTCAGAACTGTATTTCTAAGGAAATTTCAGGATTCCTCTCAGCTCTGCACTTTGCAACTCCTGCTCACTGCTGAGATATTCATCCTCACTCCTCTGCCCCAACACACAAACAAAGCAAGCTCTTACCAAACAGGGACTTCAGAGTTTATTAGAGAGTGCTCTGACCTGTCCCGTTTGGCTTTGTTAGGAAACCATGTCATTACAGCCAAGTAATCCCACTTCCATCAAAAACAAGCACAGAGGTGGATCACACATTCCTCCTGTCTGACACGTGTCACACAAGCTTCCAGGACAAATTCTGTAAAATTCCCAATTGATTCTGAAAGCATTTTGTAGTGTCAGGGACCTTTGGAGGGTTGTGTTTCTGGCTTTCTCACACCTGTAAAAACATCCCTTGGAGAGTGCTGTGCACATAGCGAGATTATAATCACTGAAATTATCACTTTTTCTTAATATTTCTAATGAGCTATCTCAGTGGCCAGGGGGGTAACTCAAATTTTTGGTTTAAAAGTAAAGCAGTATGTTGGAAATGGGATGTGGGTGCCATAGGAAACACCTAAAAGAGGAAATTGAGAACAGTGAATGAGGCAAACAAGAGGGGAGGAGGTGAAACTAATGGAAGTCCTGCCACGGAAAAGACCAGCAAAGAAAGTGTAGAGGAAAAGAATATGATCAAAGCTTTTCTTGCAGTGAGGGGCTCTCACCTCTCCCACCAAAGCTGGAAAAAACATCAGGATCCTGTGATCTGATTGACTCCAGCAGCAGCCTGCATGCAGTATTGTCTGTGCAAGAAATGCAGTGAACAGCAAATCTGAGTGGTGGGGAAGGATCCCTTCCCACATCCTGCTGGGAGCACTCCCCCTCAAGCAGCCCAGGATGCTGCTGGCTGTGGGGCACATTTTTTATGGTCAGTTGGTGTCTGCCAGGACCCTCAGGCCTCTTTCTGGCTGATGGGTCCCCTCTGTGGGCAGACCAATGTGTGAGGTTATTCCTCTTCAGGTGAAGGTCTCTGCATTTCTCTTTGTATTACACTCTTTTAAAAAGGACAAAACACTCAAAATAAACTGCTTAACCTGTGTATTCAATTTGCTTTAGGTGGTTGGAATGTGGATTGTTGCGTTTTATCTCCTTGGCAGAGTAGCAGGTGAGAAATTGTATCTTTAAATACTGCCACTAGAAAGTGAATTCAGATGAAGTGGCACATAGCAGATGATGACTGTTATTTTCCTTTACATTGAAATTGTAGTATGATTTGTGGGTCATTGTAGGGCAATGTCTGTTACAGCACATGGAACTAATGCTAAAAAGCTCTGCTGTGTTTAAAATTTATTTTAAGAGTGCAAGAGGCATAACTTTCTGCTGAAAAACCACAGAGAAATTCAGAGTTGCATGTCCTACTTTTATCAAGGCAATGCAAGATCTGTCTTTACATTGCTGTTCTGTACAAAGAACTGACCAGCAACAGGATGTTCAGCACACCAATGCTAAAACATAAAAGTTGAGTGTAAGTGAGCACAAGACCCACTTGATCTAGAAAAAACTACTAAATTGAAGGAAATATTCACATCATTCTTTGTACAAGGTTACCTTCATTCCCATGACAGAGACACAATGCTTTGGAGTAGAAGGTGTGCAGGAGCAATTCTAACAAGCATTTCTTACTAGGCTGTTTTTTAAAAAGGAACTGAACTAATCCTTTACAAGCCTAGAGAGTGGTGTCAAAACACTCTGTGGGTCTTTACTTGGTTTATTTAGCTCTGTTTGTGTTTCCACTTGAGACAATAGACACAAAGGACACATAAATGACCTTTAAAAATTCATTTCAATCAATCATGAAATTAATCCAAAAATTCAAAATCAGCAATAAAATTAAATCCTTAGTTTTTTGCTCTTCAAACTGTAGTCTCAAATACATCATCAAGCAAGAGAATCATTCATATAAACAAGTTGTTTCTTCTGCTCTAGGTAAAGAAGTTTGCTACCCCAGGCTTGGCTGTTTTACAGATGACCCACCCTGGTCTGGGGTACCAGGGAGGCTTCTGACAGGTTTGCCTGATTCTCCAGAAGAGATGAACATCACCTTCTCTCTCTACACCAGAGAAACAGGAAATAACTCACAGGTGATATTTATTTTTAACATCAAAAGCTGACTGCACCTAAAAATGTTTTTTAACTTGTTACAAAGTCTGTGTCAGTCACCATAGGCAAACAAGTCAGAATCAGAAGTTAGTTTGAAGATACACTAATGAATACACTTTGGGGTAAAACACAAAAAAAATGTTTTGAATGAACTGTAGGGCACAAGAAGTTTCCTGGTATTTTCCTGAAAGTTTAGGATATAGGTTATGGCAGATTACCTTTTGCATGTATTTAAGTCTCTGAGGATGGTTGAAGCAGATAGGATACACTCAGCAGCAGGTTGCTCAGCACTTCTGTTGCTGATAAAATAAATCAAAATACAGCTTCCATTACTTCTCATTAAACTTCAGCATATCTATGATCTAGGACACAGCCCTTCCACACCCAAACTCCCTGAGCTCACATCACAGCCCTTGCATTTGTCTGAAAACAATACAGGCAGATAACATTCTCAAGGAAAAATAGATAATTAAGTAGCTTGCAGCAATGTGTGAAGATCAGCTTCACCTTGCTGCATGCAGCCCTTGCATGAAGTTCTTCCAGCCTTTCTGGAGTGGCTAATGAGAAAAACAGGCTGCAGCTTGGAAGCAGAGCAGCACACTGAAGCCAAAGGTCAGGTCAGAAAAAGGACAAGCTGGAGCAGGAATTGTGGAGCTGGTGGGATGCTCCCTGGAGAAACTCATCACCTCAGGCCAAGAGACACTCTGTGACCATGTGGCACTTGTAGTTGCTTCATATTCTGCTAAAGGGGGTCCTTCATGCAGAAAAGATGGGAGCAGCAAAAACCACAAGGACACAATTTCTGTGGAAACGTAGTAGAACTTAGAAAGATGAGATTTTTGGTCCCTGAGTTCCAAAAACCACAGACTTTGTCCTGTCAAAGTAGAGCCCTTTCAGTCCTGAGGGTATGGCCTAGCTGACTTCTTTAAATGTTCAAAAGTAGGAACAGATAAAACCTTTTATTTTTTTCTAACCTATAGGTGATCTCGGCGATAAACTCCTCGACCATCCAGAAGTCACATTTTTCCTCACACAGGAAAACCTCTTTCATCATTCATGGATTTGGCAGCACTGGAAAAACAGGCTGGGTGGTAGAAATGTGCTTGGTATGAGACAATATCCTTTGGTCCCAACAGCTCTCTTGGTGTCCTCTAGGCATTAATGTCCAATGACATAATGTCCAATGAATTTTACAGTTCATTAGGCAGTAGAAGATACAAACCAAGAATTAAATTTCACACACACCAGTGTTCCCACTCGGGAAGATCCAGCATATCAAGGTCCCTTGGTCCTCTCTGACACCGTTTTCCTCTAGAGTTCCATTCACAAACCCTGCAGATCAGATCAAGGCAATAACTGAACAGAGCTGTCCCCAGCCTCTACAGCCATGTGCAGACATGGGATTAGACACCAGTTCACAGCTGTTCCCAGTAGCAGAAACTGAGCCTTCCTTCAGTCCAAGGGCCCTCCTGACTTGTAAAGCTCAAGTTTCAGTCTATAAATACTCCCCTGCTTCACCACTATTTCATTCTTAGAGAAAAACAAAAACCAACCCAAACAACAAAACCCAAACAAACAAACATAAGAACACCACAAAATTTTTGCTTTTTGTTTGATTACAGAGTCCAGTGGAAACAACATTTCAAATATGAAATGTGGAAGCTCCCACAAAATCAGCGGAGTGTACCTTGGCTCTGGCAGACAAGCAAGATCTGCTCTGCTTGCTGCTGCTTCTGTGCTGGCAGGGAAAAGGCCAAGCTGGGAGAAGACACCATTGGTTACTAAGTCACAAATTGGCAGCACTATTTCTGTTCACAAATCTATGAACACTTTTAATCCGAAATACTAAATTTCCTTTTTCTCTTTTTTTTCAATTGAAAAGAAACAGCAATTCTTTCTGGCATTCTACACTACAAACTTATGGTCCCCACAGGAGAGGAGTCCAGGATGCATTGTTTCACTTCTGTTTTCCTTGCCACTCACCTTTAGCTGTTTTTCATGGATTAATTTTTGTTACCACTCCTTGTTCTATCTCAAACCTTAAGTGAGCCTTATTCACAGAAAACTGTAACTGCAGACTAACACATGAATCTTCCACGGGAAAAAAATCACTATCTCTTCAGTACCAAAGTGACCAATGCTTTCTTTGCTGAAATAGAACCTTTCTTCTCTCTTCCAAATTTTTTTAAGTCTGACACGACTTTCACAGTTTTAAACCCAGTTGGTAAATAAGACAGTATACTTCTTACACTATTCAGTTAAACTACCAACATCCCTCAAAGAAAGTCACAATACTGTACATAGAATTTACTGTGCAGTTGTCTGGCATTTCAGAAGCATTTCAAATATAGTAATTGTGTACAAAGTAAAATATTTTAATTACAGTTTTCATAATTGATATTTTTTTGAGGAATGGCTTGTTACATTCTGTCTTGTAAGAAGACGTGTTTCAGTGGTACAGGCTACAGTGAAGAGTCTCATTTAATAAAGAATGAGAAACTTCATTATTATGTTGCATTTTAATTCCTTATTCCAGTTTAAGTTGAACCTCTGATTGTTATTTTGTTTCTTTAAATTTTGCTTTGTGTGTTCCCACATCAGCTGTTACTGGAAGTGGAAAACATCAACTGCATTGCTATGGATTGGAAAGAGGGAGCAAAAGGCACCTACGTCAGTGCAGTGAACAACATCCGCGTGCTGGGGGCTGAGATTGCTTATTTCATAACAGCTCTGCAGGTAAAAGACCCTGCTTTACCACCTGCAATTCCTCTCTGCACGTGGTGGGGTGATGAAACTGCTGCTTTGGGTTTGAACCTTGTCCAATACTGTCAGGCAGGGCTGTACAGTTGAGATCCAGCTAATTATACTAATTATCTGCCCTGTGAGGATTTCTCACAGCCTCAAAGGACACAAATGAAGCTGAGACTGAGGAGATGTGCCTATTAATTAGAGACAGTAGGTGGCAACATCTCCATATGATGTTACAGGCAAGCCAGAATTCCTTGGAAATCAGGCGAGTTCAGTGCTCACCAGAGTTTCCCAGAATTATATACCCATGCCAGAAATGCATTAATATCTCAGCCTAGCACCACTAAAACGAGCAGTAGCTGCCTTACTTGGTAACTGCATGTTTGCTGCCTACAGGCACCATAAACTGTGCAGTTTCCTCCTGGCTGTGAGCCTCCTGTTCCCAAAGGCAGGGGTTCACTTTTACACACAGAGTGCAGAACTGCTCACTTGCAAGGTTTGTGCAGCAGCATTTCCCACTGATTCAGAAAGACTCAGGGGTACTTGGAGCAGCTGAAAATCAGAGTTTTGCCTGGCACTGGACTTGATCCTGGCCAGGAGCTGTTCATCTTAAAGTTCAGCAAGAGGAAGTTCAGAGCCCAAGTGAAAAGTGCCAGCCTTGCAAGAACCTGAGGCTCAAAGAAGACATCACCAAAATCTACTGCTCCTTCCCAGGAAAATCATGTGTAGCCTCACACATTTGGCTCCTGGATCCTTATCCTCTATGTATAAATATCACGTCATTTGAAGATGTGTTCAGTTTCTTATTTACTGTCTCTGTTACTGCATCATGTGCAGTCTAGGGCACCCTTTCCTCCCTTACAAAAATGCATAAATGATGCTTAGACTTCCTTGTCTTTTTCCTAGTTCAAAAATTTCTGGACTTCCATTGTCAGAAAGGTTCAGCTGCATTGTAAATGGAAGCACTGCAGTAAAATGTTTTCAGAGGAATCTGCTATCTAATAATAAAGGCAGACAGGCCCATTCTCCAGATCTGCTTTAATTTTGGTACACACATTACAAAACTTAACTTTAAAAACTCAAGCAATTAACAACTTTGTTGGTTTTGGTTGCTACAAAACTCAATGAATATGTCCCCTTTGTCTCTCTTTCCACCTTCAATGCAAGTGTAATATTTCAGCAGTGCAGGGCTTGTACAGGTGAGACCTGGCTAAGAGGAGAATGGATGTCACCCCACCTGAGCCTGGCAGTGAAAACCTTATTCATTATATGATCACATATTCTAAATAGATATGGAGAATAGATATGTGACAAAAAAAGGGCTGCAAAGTAGAAAAAATAAAGAAAAAAGTAAGATCAATTTTATGGAAGATGACATTAGGCATTGATCCAAATGGGAAAGATGGTCTGTATTTTGTCACACAGGATAATGGAATACAGCAAGCATATGCCAACACTACAACAGTGAACCCTTCATCACTATGCATGTAAAATTCCAGATGGGATCATTTTTCTGTCAATTCTTAGTGTAATTTAGGCAGCAATTAACTCAAGGAACTCCCCCTCTGTTTGCTATGCAGAAAGTCAGCCTAGATGTTCCCAGAGGCCCATAATGTCAGACCTTCTCTTTGCTTGTTATTCAAAGCCTGTGTTCTTATCTCCTACCACCACCACCACCACTTTAATGATCAGAAAATGTTCGGGTACTCCCCTTACGAAATCCATTTAATTGGCCACAGCCTGGGAGCACACGCTGCAGGAGAAGTGGGAAGAAGGATCCGAGGCATCCGACGGATAACAGGTAATGGATAACTCAGCTCACCAAGATGCAGAGCTAGCAGCATGTGTTTAAAGGAAAAAAACTTGCAACACAGTGGTCTGTAGACTGGAATTAAATTACTGGCAGTGCTGGAGATACCTTTCATGAGAGCAGGCAAAATTTTATGCTTCTCAGAAACAGGGTCATTATTACATCTTTTCTGTTTAGGTAAAGTACTCTTCAGTGGAAGGACAAGTATAGCTAACATGTTTGTAGCATTACTATCATTCCCTGGGTTACAACAAGCCAAAGACAAAGCAACAAGAACCTTTAGTGTTCCCTATTTACAGCTTTAGAGTCCAGTAATAAGTCCATGGGCAGTAAATGTCTCCTTCCAATCAATGGAAAAAATATTTTACTTCTCTTGGAATAAGTTTTCAGAAAGGTTCACAAAACCATACTATTTGCATATTTTTTTAATAGTTTAGCTTGGAATTCACATCATTATTGGGCTTGCCTTTTGCAAAACTAAACATCTGATTTCATGAGTTGGCAAAAGATATATTAACGTGTGCAACACTTCTCTCTCTCCCTCAACCACTAATTGTGGGGTTTTTTTAGGTTTAGACCCTGCTGGTCCCTATTTTGAAGGTACTCCTCCCATGGTGAGACTGGATCCTACAGATGCAAACTTTGTTGATATTATCCACAGCAATGCTGCTCACTTTCCTGCAGCAGGTAAGTGCTCCTGTGCCAGCAGGCACCTGCAGGGATGGGCATGGCACCAAGAAACTGACACCTTCCTGTGCATGTCTCAGGGTTTGGAATGTATAACACCACTGGGCACCTGGACTTCTACCCAAATGGAGGAACTGTGATGCCTGGATGCACTGATTTAATTCCAGAGATGAAACAAAGTGATTTTGAAGCCATTATTGCAGGTAAACATACAATTGCAACACAGTTACTATTTTATTTTTGTTCAGTTCTGAAACACGAATGGCAAAAATTGCCCACTGTTTGGGAGAAAACAGGAAAACAAAATTGTTATTTGCCTGTTTACTCCTAAGTTAAAAGGGAAGTAAGAAACAACAAAGGCTGGAACAGAACAGTGCTCCACAGAGAACTCTGCAGGGAAAGGAGGTGTCACACATGCCTAAGCTTTGCTTCTGTAATTTGAAATCAGCTGCAAACCCCAAAAAGGCTGGAAGCAGGGGTCTGCAGGTCCAACAACCCCAGCAGGAGACTTTCCAGGGTGAGAAAGGCCAAATCAGCAGCATGACAGCACCACCTCTGGTTTCTTGCAGATGCTGTAAAGGACATCCAACACTTCTAAGGCATGAATTAGGTAAAAGCACTGAGGTTTCCAGGGACTGTACATGCCTCACCTCTGAACTTGAGACTTCTCTGTTTTCAGAGAATTTGGACAGTTTGGTGGGTTCTCCATGCTCTGTTAAGGCCTTAAAACTGGAACAAATGTTATCTTGCTATGATATCTCATATATATATATATATATATATATATATATATATATATATATATATATATATATATATATATATGTGTGTGTGTGTATATATGTATGTATGTATGTATATGTATATATGTGTGTATATATGTATATATGCCTGTCTTCTTAAAGGGACTATTACATCATAGCAAACCAATGCATCTCACTTGAAATCTTAGGGTAATGATGCACCATTCTCCAGACAAAACACAAAAAGCCAGCAATTTCTTGTGCAACTAGAAATTCAGACCAAAAAAGAAATTATCACAGGCCCATGCTGCTGTTCTGTTGTGTGCCTGAACTGTTTCCATGGTGAGACAAGTGCAACTCTTGCAGAGGGTAATGGGAGGTTGTTTTATCAAGGCTCATAAACTTTAAACCTTTTTCCAACAGATGCTACACTCTTTGGGGGGTGCCACCACTCACGCAGCCACGAGTTTTATTTTGCAAGTATCCTCTACCCCAGTGGCTACCTTGCATATCCCTGTGACTCATATGAAGACTTTAAGCAAGTAAGTATTTCAGCCCAGGAAGGGGGGAGGTGTAAAGCAAATATTCCAGGTCTCTGGAGCAAACAGCACTTAGATGCTGGTGGCTGGGGTCCCATGGTGTGGCTGGGTAGGAGGAAGCACAGCACACAGCAGTTCCACTATTCCACTCTGGAAAAGGAATCCTGAAGCATAAATGGTGTCACCAAAATACTGGGGACAAAAATGAAAGCTCGTGGAATTCTCGCCCCAAACCTTTACGCAAAGGGAATGTAAGTTAGGTAGATGCATCCTACTAATTCCTACATTTAGAGCCTCCAGAATCCTTGGCTGCTCTCTAATTTACATTGGACACTGATTGGAGCACCTAAATACACTTCTGAACGATGCTCCTTTCATTTTCCCCCATTTGTGAATGCAGGTAAGTTCCCCTTGACCAGGAGGGTAAAACTGGCCTATACTTTGCACTAGAATCTAACTGAAAAATATTTGAGCTAACAAGTTTCAGGCTATTACCATACACAGGCATCAGACCTGCTCATTCTGCACTCTCTTGGGTGCAGGAGCCATTATCTAAAACAACTTTGTCAGGTTGTGATGTTGAGTTATGAAGACACACAGTACTGCCACAGCTTTGCAAGATCAGAACAGCATCTGGAGCCTTCATTTCATAAGGGCTAGCATGAAAAACAATATTCCTCATTAACTAATGATCTTATTTTCCCTAGGGACTCTGTTTCCCATGTCCACAGGAGGGATGTCCAATGATGGGGCACTATGCTGACAGATTCCCAGAAAAATTGAAGAGGGTAGACCAAAAGTATTTTTTAAATACTGCAGCAGATGAGCCTTTCGCTAGTAAGTGGAGAAGGTTTGTTACAAGTTTGAAAAGTGCCATGATGTGATTTACAGCCCTGCACCTGTGCTGCTTCTATAAATAACTGCTAATAGTCTGACAGAAAATGCTACATTACTTGTGCAATGTAGCATTCAAGCTCACCAATGATAGTCTGGATTTATTTTTGGTTTTATTTACGCAGCTTGGAGACAAAAAGTGTTTATCAAATTGTCTGGTGTAAAGAAAACAAGGGGAGACATAAACCTGGTTTACCACGACAGACAGGGGAACTCAAAAGAATATGAAGTTGCCAGGTAAGTTAAATTAATATTTTTCTACAATATTTAATGCTGCTAGCATTAATCTACATGCTTTTCACACATTTAAGCAGTGTTAACACTCATCCTGCATTGCAAATATTCTGCTTCACATTCAGATAGGAAAGAAGTTATTACTTAAGTAAGAGCCATGAGGGCAGATGAATGGTTGTAAAAAGGAAATGGAAGGCATCTCCATTTCCATGAGTTCTGTGTCTCTGAATTCCAGGTGAGTGATCCCTGCAAACTCAGCACACAAGGGCTCTGGGGCAGCCCCAGCCTCACTCTTGTCAACTCCCCATGGCCACATTTAAAGTGTTCAGTACTGGTTTTCATCCTCTCCTCGTTCAGAGCCCTAGTCCAGTGCCCTGTACTCTTACAAAGAGCACCAAAAATGCAAATTTCTGCTGTAAAAAAAGGGAAAACGTGAAAATATGTGGAGTATGTGATTTATTTCGGTGATTAGTGATGCCATTTTTCCTTCTATTTGCAGTGGAGACCTCTCTCAAGATGATGTTTACACACAGTATCTTGATGTTGAAATCAACCCCAAAAACACTACAAAAATTGAATTTCTCTGGAATAAAGCCGTATTCTCTCTGCTCTGGGCAAGACTGGGAGCAGAAACAGTCAATATAATACAAGGAGCAGATGGACATAGGTAAGTGTTTCCCATTTAGAGGTCAGAAGGCAAGAGAAAAAATCCTGAGAGAAAAGATGGAGAAATGGTCTTAAATTTGACACGTGGTTTGTAATCAACAATGTGAATTTCAATAAGGAAAAACACAAGGCATTGCACTTGGGACAGAAAAAAATCAGAAAAATCAGATGTTTGACTGTGCACCAGGGAATAACTGTCTGGAAAAGAATATAGCAATGAATAATTTGAAATGTTTAGCTTTTCCACAGCAAAACAATTACAAACCAAGATAAAGGATATTAAACCTCAAATTTTACAGCTGGTCCCCAAAAGAAGGAAATTCACCTTGTTACTGTTAATAGTAGATGTTAATAATCTTTGCAGCAGGCTTTTAGGAAGCCTTCGGTGGGATTATGGGTTGGACTAACAACCCTCAATGTGACATCTGACACCCTTTCATTTTTTTGGGGGGCAAAATGAGATAAATCTTGATTCAAGCATTTTTTTTTCTTCCCAGGTCAACTTTTTGTGGCCATGGAACTGTGGCATATGGAGAGCCTCAGTTACTTACACCTTGCTAGATGTCCCCAAGGTCTGTAAACGGCAGCTGAGTAAACCCTCAGTCATGTGCATGGAAATCTTGGCACAAAACACAATTAAAGCAAATTAAAAAAAAAAAAAGTTGCATTTGTTTTTTTTTTTTTTTAGTTCTTTGCAAACACACGTCAATGTTTCTCATGTTTGAGCCACATTTGTGCTTGTAACTATGGAGCCACCAGAAATCACAGATGCTAAAATCCATTTAAAACTCTGCACAGTCTCACTCTACCTGTCCCTCAAGGCAAGAACTGAGTCCCACCACACTGACAGATAAATCTGGGATATTATCAAACACTCTCAAGGCAACACGTGTCCTCAGAACACCGCTGCAGGTCTGAAACGCCTCCTTTCTGCAGCCTGTTCAGAGTTTTCCAGCCCCTCACAGGAGCATTGCCCTCAGGAGACACTCTGGGAGAGGCAGGAGCAGCACAAGGCAGGTGATTCCTGCAGCAGCTGAGCCAGCCCTTTGTACCTGCACCTGCCTGGAAAAGGCAGACAAGGCAAACCTCAAGTGCTCCCCACTTTGGAAGGAGCTAAACACTGAATCCCAGCTCCTGGATGCTGTTTTATTTCAAACACAAACATTTGCAGTGGCCACTGAGAGTCCCGAAGAGAAACTCTGAGTAACCAGGTTTGCAAAACCTGGGACTGACCATTTCACATTTAACATGACCATTACTGCTCTGCAAAGCACGGCATGAGCGAGCCTCCTGCAGCTGTAAGAGACCAAGGCAGTGGATTTTCCAAGTATAAAACCCAAACTTTGAGCTAATGAAGAGGAAGAAAGAGTTAATAATTTATTTACTCCCATTTCTCCATATTTGTTAAATGACGTACAAGCACTTGGGCAGATAAAGTTCTAAGAAATAGGGGTAGAAATACTATGAGAACACATTTATGAGTATAGACATCTGAATGATTTTTTTTTTTTAAGAAAAATCCCAGCCCTGTTGCATCCTTGATTAAACACAAGTGTAAAAAAACTAAAAGCATAATTAAATACAAGTCTGAGGTTCAGCCAGAGAGACCTGCAGTTCTGAGTCCTGCAAGTCTCCTGGGGAACTGACAAGGGAATGTCAAGGAAAACATGAACAATGCTGGGAAGCTCCACAGTGTCCCAAGAGAGAGCCACAGCATCCTGAACACCAGAAATCCAGTCCTCTCCTCTGCCTGCTTCCTATTCTACACTACACCTTCTTCAGGACTGGAGAAACATAGTTTTGCCTTAATTTATCACTTTTTTTTCTTTTTTAATCAAAACCCATCCTTCTTCCAAATCCCCAAGTGTGGGGCCACAAGGACCAGAGCATCTCCTCCAGGCACAGAGCAGCCTGCATGGTTCTGAGGGACTGCATCCCAGCCCTGCCCAGCCTTCCCAAAGGAGAAGCAAGCAGCTGAAATCCACCTGACCATGGCATAAGGAATTGCACATTTATTCTGTCTGACCTGTATTATTACAGTATTGAATAAGAGAAGCAGACTAATGGATAAAATCCTAACTCAAATAATTTCCAGCTCTTAACTTAAGACAAGACACCAAACACTGTTCCCCCCTCATTCTGAACAAGTGTTAAATCTTGTCAGTGCACTGGGGCATGTTCTGATTCCACTGATCCAAACCTATTTACAAACCAAAATCCCACTTCAACTAAAGACAGGAGCACTGAGCTCTAAATCAGTATCAAAGGTGGTATCTTAATAAAAATAAAATGTAGCTGTTTAAAGAAATAAACTCCATTATCACTGATGACAGCAGTGGAACACCTGGTATCCATTTGGTCATTCCCAGAGGTGGAGATCAGGGAATATAAACTCTGCAAAGATATAAGGCCATAAAGCATAGCCAAGCTGACAAAACTCTCTAAGTGGAGTCAGCTCAGGTCTCATTTCTTCTTGAGTTCACTTAGAGCCTTCTCCTAGAGACAAACAGGTTCAAGGGGTTGCCAGACCTAGTCTTGTTCATTTGCTTTTCACCTTTTAGTTGATGTTTCTACCAGAACAATCTACAGAGCTTTGTAGCATTCCAGCCATACCCCAATATCTGGGGGAATTTTGTATGCTATTTGTATATATTTCCAGTGTGTTTGCTCTCAGTTCATCACTCAGGACTTCTCTCAAAGTTTGTGTTCCATGGGTAGTATAGAAAGGATCCCAAGGGTTACACAGCTGTCCTTCTACACCTACTTAATTCAGCAAGGAAATTAAAGGGATGCCAGGCGAAGGTCAGACTCTTTCACTATGAAAAGAATATACCAAGCCCACTAAGAGTTTTCCAAAAGGGATAAGCCTTCATCAAAAGACACAGAAAACACAGGAGCATTTCACATCTGAAGTCACTTGATACAGGGCAAGGAATGGGACTTAAAAATTATGTGGTTCTCTACTAACTCCCCCAGTAGATCTCCTACACCCCAACTATACAACACCAAAAATAAAAGCCTTCACAGCCAAGACACACAGATCCATATAATTCTCTTCCATGGGTCACTCCTGATGAGTTGCTGCCTGGGAATTACCAGCCTCTGAAGCTCCTATCATAATGTGGGATTCAGCTCACTGTTCAAGAAATCTATATCCATGGATTTTGGAGCTATCAGAGAAACCAACCATTTAAGTTGTTTTCCAGCTTATCTATAAACTATGACTTGAAACAAATATTCCTATCTTTCTAGGAAACTTTCCAAGGATAAAGCAGGCTATAAAAGTACATGCAAAGGTCACACATTAATGCCAGGAGCTTCAAGGCTGCATCGTAAGTAGTTCATGTCTGGGGTTTTTTCCTTGTACCTTGTCAGATTTGTGGCTTCTCACAGCACAGGAGTGTGAAGGGGAATGGCAGCTCATGTTCTCTGGTCCTCATGCTAATTTTAAAGTAGCTCCTGTACATCTGATTAGAAGGCAAAAAAATCAGCCTGGATTTAAGCTATGCTTTTGTATATTTATGGCCCCCCCTTGCTCTCTCGTGGAGCAAGCAAACACAAAGCTGACTCACACCTGTCTGGCACACACAGCAGTCAGGGACACATCCTGCAGGAACAACAGGCCCTCTGCTCACCTTGAGAAAATTCAGCACTAGGGGGCTGAGTCTGCTTGCTAAATGAGAGGGTTAGCAAATCCTAGCTGCTTCTTTTTCTGCTGTTCCAGATGCTTGGAATTTGGATTCTTGCCCTGTTTCTGCTCAGTGCAGCAGAAGGTAAGCATATGGGGTTAGTGTCTGTATTGCCTTTCTATGCTGCTGTATTTTCCACCTATTTTCTAGGTGTTATTCTACATCCCGGTGCCTTAAAACTTACTGATTGAGGTTAATGTGGTTCACTTTTCCATACAGGAATGGTGAGATGAGAGTGTGCGTGTTGTCTTTCTTCTCCACTCTGGGAATTCTGCCCTAGGAATGAGCAAGAAAAGCTGATGTTTCCTATCTCAGAACAAAGCTACTGCTCTACTAAACATAGGGAATTGTTTCTTGCACTCTTAGTAATGATGGAAATGGAAGAAAAACCAGGGCAGGGTGGGGAGGTAGTCTAATGAGGGCATAGCTTTGTATTCAGCAGAAGACACTGGCTTGTGTAGTATAAGACTTCCCATGTGCAATCAGCTGTTCAGCACAGTCTCAATTTATTGCTGATTAACTGCAATATTTTGGCTTGGCATTAAGAGAAACTCATCAGCTGTCTCTGCCTTGGGCAAAGCAACAGCTGGGGGAGGGTAGCCAAGGATACCACAGAGGAACTCCTCTGAAGATTTTGTTGATGAGCAATAGGGTGGTTTCTCTCCTTGGGGCAAACTGCAGCCTCTCAAGATCTAGGAAAAGGCAACTGCTGGTCTTGGCTTTCTGTAAACTGTGGGATCTTCCAGGATAAGAAAAAAAAAACCCCAGAGAAGCCATGCTATGAGTTCTGACTGCTCCATTTCTCTGCTCATTCACATTTTTTTTTTTTTTTTTTGGTCCTCATGCTACAGGCAGAGAAGTTTGCTTTGAAAGGCTTGGGTGCTTCACAGATGATATGCCATGGTCTGGGACTATGGAAAGGCCAGTCTACAAATTACCCTGGAAACCAGAGAGTGTAAACACTCAGTTCCTCCTGTACACTAGAGAGAACACTGATAACTTTCAAGTAAGAACTGTCATGGTTTAAACATTAGTGAATCCCATGCAAAACTTGTAAATAAACACAGACTCCAGCTGTTTTCCAGAAAAGTGTTAAAAATGGCCAAACTTTCGCTTTATTCAAAAGACCACCTCTTCCAGCTCCTTGGCAGGGTCCCCACTGAGAACTACTGGGAAACTGAGCATTTTGGGGTAATCATTTTCCACAGATAAAATCAAAGCACACTGAAGTGTTGTCTGCTCTAAGATGGGTGTCAAAGCTTGCTTCAAATGGAGATACACTGAACCTTCATGTGAATTCTTGCAGATGAGTTCAACATTGCAAAATTTTTAAACATCTGTACAGATAAGCACAGTTCAGGTCTTTGCAATTTTGCAAGCTTATTTACAGAAAGCAGATTTAAAGGTTTATTAAGTTCTTATCTATGCTAATTTAATTATTTTTAGGAGGTGTCTGCTGTTGACAACTCAACAATCAAGGTCTCAAATTTTAATGCAAGCAGGAAGACCAGATTTATTGTACATGGATTTGTAGACAATGGAGAAGAAAACTGGCTGTCAGACATGTGCAAGGTAGGTACCACAGGGGCACCCTTAGTTTGCATTTGTAAACACATTCATATAAATTGTCTGTTTTCTCTATTTCTTACCAATTTTTCTCATGGTATTCATAGTGATAAGAAAGCAAAAAATAGTTCACATTTTCAGATTATTACCACATTGAAGATGTAGCTTTGCACCTTGAGGAAATCATGAGGTAAAATGCATTGAGCTTTTCTCTTTAGTGCAGTGAGTGACAAGAAGATTTGACTCAGTAAATGCCCTTTTTCTTGGTAAAAAGAACACAAACCCTGGAGCAAGACACTGGCTAGGATTGGGGTGATTCCAGAAATAACTGCAGACTCAACTCCTGCATCCTATTTCTCCAGCCAAGAGAAGGTTTCTAGAAGTGGAAGGGCTATCAGGAAGGTTTGAGCTGAGCACGTGGGCTGGCCATTGCCAAAAGCAATAAAGCCATAAAAATGCACATCCAAAGGGGACCTCAAGGGGAGCATCTTGAACAAAGCTTTCAACCTAGGACTTGCTATGAGCACTGAATGTAGTAAAGCACTCTGCTTTATTGATTTTTGTGCTAATTCCACAAATTATTTCCTAATTCTGTCCCTATGCAAAGTGCAATTCCAGCTTGTGTTTTTCTCAAGTCCTCCAAACGTGCTTTTAATTGCAGCTGGAGCTAATGAAAGCCCCTGGTCATGCAGCACAGAGCAAAATACCAGTTGATGGCACTTTGAGGATAAAGTTTTTCAACCATTAACACCACTATAATTTTTTAAAATACCGTATTCCTGTTTTACTTATGAGAACACTATGAGGAACAATGTGAAACTAAAATCAAGGTATTTCACATTTATTGCATCCCCATTGTCTGCTTCTTCTGATGCTAGATCAAAAGAAAAGAACACCAATGGATGATTTTTGGATTTGTCATTTAATAATTTGTTTCAAGTATCAGGAGCAAATTGATGTTTTTACAATTTTCTGTCTTACATTTTGCATTTTAAAATAGAGGTTTGTTTCCTGGAACTTCACAATCAATGAGATAGCTCACAATTTTTTTTCAGCTTGTCCATTTGATCAATTTTCCAGGATGTAGAGGCATGAGATAAATCCTTAAATTCTTCATCTATTACAGTAACATGTGTTTTACCACAATACTCTAGTTTGTATTTAGAAACAAATTGGTCTCAGTGAATCTTTTCAATAAAAAAGTGGAGCAAAGGGGATTGTGAATACATCAATCCTCCTATGTGTATTTGTTACTTGCGTTCCTTCCAATAAAGCAATAATCCTATCTGCATATTGATTTTACCACTTCTAGTATGGTCACAGACACTTTTATTGCTTTTTTTGTCCTTTGCCAGTTGTTGCCATATACTTAAGCTGCTAAAACAAAATATTTTTAGCCAAACAGTCCAGCTCAATGGAGAACAGTAAAGCTTCTGATTCTGTGGCAAAGTCTCTGCCTGCATATACATATTTCCAAATACAGCCATAAATACAAAATGAACACCAACAGTTTGTACACCATCTTATAAAAACATTATCTTTCTTACAAATCTGCATCAGAAAACCACTACTGACTTTTACTATCAAAAATATTCTAATTGAATTTGAGTTAAAGTAGTACTTTTAAATCACTGAAGTGAATAGGTGCATAAGAAGAGCTCTTATTTAGTGTAACATACCAAGTCTGATTGAAAATAAAAATTGAAAATTTCATTATTGATATCATTCTCCTTTCTGTAAAAAATACTGCTCTGGGTATTTGAAATGATTACTGAATTACCTATCACCCTCTTTCAGCATTGTGTGATCACACCAACCCCTCTGAGCACACAGCCATGCTACAGCTTTGGTTTTCAAACCATTCTCATACAAATTCACACAAGATCGAGTAGCTGAGCCACAATGACCAACATGAACTGATCCTACACTGTATTTACCATGGATTTAACATTTGTTTTACAAAACAGAGGATGCTTACTGTGGAAGATGTGAACTGCATCTGTGTGAACTGGATGAGAGGTGCAAGGTGTCAGTACACCCAGGCATCGAACAATGTCCGTGTGGTGGGCGCTGAAATCGCTTATTTCGTAAACGTCCTCATGGTAAGAGCCTGCTGTTTCTAAAGCTATAGTATAATATTGATTTGACAGAAATACAGCTCTGGAACTTTCACAGATGTGGATGTAACCAGCAGGTGATATTGTCCTCTACTCCACGATCAGTTGTGCTGAAAACAAACCACACAATTTTTTTTTTTGAAGGAGAATATTGTGTGATAGCAGTGGGGCCTGCCAACTTAAGGAGAGGAAATTCTACAAGAAATTCTCATAGTACAGCCAAAGAGTTATTCTGTAGATAAATGCAGTGTAAAATTAAATATGCAGAAATAATGGAGATGACAAACTTCTTTCTCATGGAGACAGAACCAATGAGCTCACAACAGAAAACCAGCTGGCAGCACTGGCTGGGGACAGGCAAGACCCACCAGCTGCCCCAGGGAAAGCTGTGGTGGTGCCCAAACCCCCAGGAGGTGCCTCCTTTTGCAGCCAGCTTCACATGGGAAGTGAAGCTTGGTCTGAAGCCTTCTCTTTAACTAATTGCTTTCAACACAATTTCCCATAAAAGAACTATAAATAACTAAAACCAGAGAGTATGCTGGGTCTAGCAGTGCTCTGATCCACCTCTCATTCTCCACGTCTGCTTTGTAGCTACTGAATTCCTGCCCAAAAAGGCTGAAGGCATTTCTCATCTCATGGCCTCCTCCAGCTTTGCGTGGTGCTTATCCCACCAGGTGTAACTAAGAGCTCCTGCCTGGCCTATTCTTGCAAGGCAGACAAGCATTCTGTGACCCTTAATGGCCCTCTGGAAGGATACAGAGCCTCTCAGGACTCTTGACAGAGCTGTCTGGATAACACCAACCTCCAAACCAGGGCAGCAGCTGCATAAGGAGGTTTGGAAAATCTATGTGCTGGACAGAACTAACTGGCAAAGAGACACCAAAATCCTAGAGGAGTTCCTGAGCCAGCAGGCAAATTAAAAGTAGTTTCGCAGCGCCTTTTAATCCTTCCCCGTTGCTGATGCAAAGGGGCACAGCGATGTTTGTTTCTTGCTGTTTTGTCAGGATGAGTACGGCTACTCCCCAGCCGACGTCCACATCATCGGCCACAGCCTGGGAGCGCACGCTGCAGGCGAGGCCGGCCGGAGGCGCCCGGGCATCGGCAGAATCACCGGTCAGTGACCCCGCCACCTCCGCCAGAGCCACCGCACAAAACCCCGCCGCTCACTCCCCCTCTGATTGCATCTGGGGGCTGCAGCGTAGGCAGGGGAAATTGGAATGTTATGCTCCTTTCACACTCTACCCCAAGGAGCAGGGCTGTGCTAAGTATGGGGGAAAGTGTGATAGTTACTTTTCTTGCACGTGTGTTATACAGCAAAGGGATTTCTTTTAAACAGGTTCAGCACTTCCAGAGGGTAAAGCTGTGGGTTTGATCTCCTTATTCATCACGTAGGCAATGCCAAGGGCATTGTGCATTAAGCAGAGTGGCCTTTCATGGATAAAAGACAATTTTGGACATTATTAACAAAACCCTTTTCAGTTGTTATTTTTCCTCGGGGATTTCAGGCTTGGTGAAACTTGGACTAATAGTCCACAAAATTCAGTTTAAAAGCAAACCCAAAATAAGCTGCCCAAGGGCAAGAAGAGATGCAAGTATAAGGCAGCAAAACCTGTGCAATTTGCAAGACTTTACAAGCGCCTGAAATTGCTGCAGCAATTTGGGAAGCAAATTGATTCCATTTTCTGCTAGGTTCAAAAGCAAAGCTCACTGCTTCAAAACTAGATGTTTTTTCCCAAAATCTGACTGGAGCCCGACACCTCCAAGCAGTGGGGGTGCTCTCAGCACAAATTCCTCTGAGTACTCTCAAGCAAGGGACTCTAGAAACCACACAGATGGATCAGTTACTTGGGATGCAGACACAGTAACCTCAGTTTGAGTAATGTTATTAAAGAGAAGTTCAATTAAAAAAAAAAAGAAGTTAATTCCAAGTGTTGGCATTCAGTATTGCTGTAAGCAGATAAAGCAGTAAAATTTAATAGGCTTCCCACAGGTGACTTCCTGGGAGAAAAACCACTTGGTAATAGAGAGCACACATTCTCATTTTTTTAATGCCTATAATACCTAGATATAAGAACCATAGGCAACTGCATTTGTGATATTCACTGTATACAATCAATCAGTGATATCTAAAATGATTCTACACCTACATTTCTTTATTTATACATAACACTACTCTTTTCCTCTCAGGACTGGACCCGGCACAACCTTATTTTCAAGGCACTCCAACTGAAGTCAGACTGGATAAATCTGATGCAGACTTTGTTGACATTATCCACACAGATTCAGCTCCCACAATCCCCAACTTAGGTGAGTACACAGTTCTATTCTACTGATTATTTATTATTTACTGTACTCAATTATTTATGCCCTGTGGCACTTCAGTGTCCTGACTGTTCACCAAGGCTGTTGTGCTGGGGCAGAACAGAACAAATTCACCACTTCAGTCACTAAAACCTCCTGTCCTAAAACACCACGCACAGGCAAACGTGAAGCCAGCAGCTACAGGTATGAGACAGCATTAATTTAAAACGTGTTTACCCCCTGTTTCAAATGCTCCAGGTTTTGGCATGAGCCCAGCTATAGGGCATATTGACTTTTATCCAAACGGAGGAAAGGAGATGCCTGGGTGTGGGAAGAACCCTATTTCACAGATTGTAGACCTCGATGGCATCTGGGAAGGTAAGAGTGTTGTTTGCATTACCAGTTCAGGGGAAGATCTTAAAATGTAGCCACTGATCTTTCTTTAATTCAGGTGTTTTACATCAGCTTTTGGTGTATGCAGCAATGGCAGCTGCAGACTGCAGTGAAGCTGTTAAAATGCTCAAAACACACCACTTTTCCAGAGCTTATTAAAAAATAAACAAGACAAAGGGTTTGCCTCTGGAAAATGTGTTTCCTCTAAAGGATCTAATATCAGAAGCAAAAGTTGCTGGAGCTGTGCCAAACATTTTGAAGGGTCTTTTAACAACACATTGCATTTTGTGTCTAATTGCCCAGCGGCAGCTCTGGTGGAATTGGGCAAAGATGTTCACAGCTACTCTTGGGAGAGTGTCTTTAGCTGAAACACTTCGGAGATAGAGCAATTAATTCGATTCCTTGTTGAGTTACAGATTACAATCAGAGTTGCATTGAAGCGATGTCATTGTGTCTATTTTTAGGCAGCTAAAAAAAGATTGGCACATAGCTGCTCAAATACAACTTTGTTGTTTTACGTGGTTCTAATAAAATCTCTAAGTATCAGAGGATTCCTATGTATCTTTCTAAAATTAAATTGCACATAGGATTTAAAAAATAAATTAAAAACCCCGAAGATTTCTGCTGTGGAGATTTTTCAGCACATTATCTGAGGTCTTTCTTACACTACTGCAAACAACTTAAACTCTGGAAATCCATTATCTGATTTGTGATAGCTAGCCTTTTACTCCAGGTTTTATTCAATGCAGCTGGAGGCATTACTTTTTCATTCTCGCCCCTTTTTTTTTTTTTTTTTTGATAGAGTAAACTTGTTATCAATAATGGGGAATTAAAGCACAAAGAAATAACTGCATAGTACATGGTCTTCTTTTCAACCTGAAGTCAGGAAAATACAGGCAACACAAAGGAAAATAATATATTCATTATTTTAATTTTAAGAGTCTCCCTTTCTTAAGTATCGCCCAAATAATAATAATTTTGTTTTGAAGCCCTCAGCTGGAGCAAATCAGCACTGCCCTAGGAAGTTCACTGTTAAATACTTTTCATTTGGTTTTCCTTTGTTATGGTAATGAAACTCTTGCCTACAAAAGACCTGCTTCAGGCAGCTCTGGTTTCTATTGTTAAACTCGGTCAGATTGCTTGAATAAGTGTTTTTTGAGGGGCAGGGGCTGGGCTGAGCTGCACAGTCGGTCTCCACAAAGCATTTCAAGTTTGCATTTTATACCTGTTGAGCCAGTGACATTCCTTAGGGCGTGAGTGCATCAGAAGCAAGTAAGGTTCCAACCTCACGTTTGATTCTCCAGGAACCGTGAGGAGGCTTTTGAGGAGGGATGATGCATGTCAGTGACGTGGGTTTCTTTCCTTGAGTGGGATGAGAAAAGGAGAACTAACCTGGGGGTATCTTTCCTAGGAACTCGGGACTTTGTGGCTTGCAATCACTTGCGGAGTTACAAGTATTACTCGGACAGTATCATCTACCCTGACGGATTTTTAGGCTATCTTTGTCCTTCATATGATCTTTTTCAAGAAGTAAGTATTTCTCAGAGCTTCAGGAGGGACCCTATTGAAAACATTATTAAAAATAAATCCTTCGACTAATTTTTTTTCCCCTTGTCTGGCTGGATAATGTTATTAATAGATATCTTTGTTTTCACTAGGGAAACTGTTTCCCATGCCCAGAAGAGGGATGCCCAAATATGGGCCACTATGCAGACAAATTCAAGGACAAGGTTAAAAATGCTTTCATGAAATTTTACCTGAATACTGGAGAGGCCAGGGATTTTCCTCGTGAGTTTTGAATGCTTCCATTGCTACATACTCCTCATAAAAAAATTAATCTCCTGTTTAACAGTTAACTTTAGCAGATGAACAGATCTCATCACAGTGCAAAATCTCTTCTGTTCCTCATGCTTTTTCCTCTTTTGCCCCACCACTAATGCCAGTTTGGGGCCCTACATGACAAGAAAGCTTCTCACAAACTCTGGAGTCTAGTGGAGGGTACTGAGATGTTTAGAGGATTGCAAGGTTCAAGGAGAAGGGAGGAGAGACAATGCACGGAAGTTGCAGAAAGTGAACTTCTTATTAAATAGTATGAAAATTACATCACAATGGCAGTGGTTAAATGCAGGAAGAGGGGCCCAGGGAAGCTGGGAAATCTCCATCATTGGAAATGCCAAAACCTCCATTTGACAAAGGCCAAGAACAAGCTGATCACAGCTGGTTTCAGAACTGGACAGACAAGATGAGCTCCTTTACAACCTCAGTTATCCTAAATGCCAGCTCTCACAACACACTGCTTGGTTTGCCCTTGTAAGCACAAATCAGAATCTTCTTGAGCTCCTTTTGCTAGTTGTACTCTAAAAGGAAGTTCCCACCCACAAAAATTATTTTCCTGGAGCTTCAGAATTCTTTTGTGCTGCTTAGATTCTGTATCTGTATTTATTCCTAACACCCCTTTCTTTCCACCTTCACCCTGTATGAAAATCTTTATGGTCAAAATGCTGAGAACTGTATCGTATTTACTACAGTATGGACTAGTTTTCTCTTTTTTCTCTCCCAGAAAGTAACACAAATGTCTTCCATTTCTCATGTTGATCTCATTAGGACATAACAACAGATTTAACTCACTTGTGTTTTGTATTTTCTGCTCTCAACTATACTGTACAGACACAAAAACAACAACAAAAAAAAACCCCTAGAATTTAATACTTTGGGGACTGTTTCTCCCTGGGTACAGTCTAAGTCACTGTATTTCTTCTGTGTAGTTTGGAGGTACAAAGTAACCGTGACCCTCTCTGGAAAGAGCAAAGTAAAAGGATATGTAAACGTTGCCCTGTATGGCACTGGTGGGAACACAAAGCAGTACCGGATCACCAAGTAAGTTAACAAATCAATAGAAAAGAAACTTTTCTTCTAGAGCCCTTAATTTATATTTGTAATTAATAATTCTCTTTAAATTACTCTTATGAAGAGAGAAACAACAAGGCAGCATATCAGGCCCACCTGCCTTTGCTGCCTCTGAAAAACAGTGATTTGGGATGAATTACATCAGAAATCTGGCAATAATGTTGCTGCCATATAATAGGATAAATGTTGTCTCTCTGCTAAATTCCTACCCTCTTGCCACCACAGCAGAGCCTTTGACAAGACTGGTAATGAACTGTAAATGCTGCCATGCCTCACATCCATAAAATGCTGTTTTTCACAGGGGTACCCTCAAACCAGACAACACTTACACAGCCTATATTGATGCAGAAATCAATGTAGGAGAAGTTACTAAGGTTAAATTTCTTTGGAACAACAACTGGATAAACCCAACTCTTCCTAAACTGGGAGCTGCTACTATCACAGTAGAAGCTGGACAAAATAGAACAGAGTAAGTATACCCATTGTGAAAATCTTGAAAGTTACTGGAGAAGATAGGTGACGAAATTATAAGTGGGGTGGAAGCCTTTTCACAAGAAAAGCTATTTAAGTCATTAAAAGCAAAAGATTCTCAAGGAAATCTTTTCATTCCGTCTTTTCAAGACACTGTTCATCCATACTTCTATTCACTACTACTTCAACCCTTTGCCTTAAATAACTGAAAATCTCTCCAGGCTTTAGAAGAACAAACTTTCTGTATAACCCTTTGGATGAGAAAAATTAATGCTGGCTTGGAATGTCAGCATCATTCTTGCCAAACTCCTCCTGTCCACAAAACCAGATTATTTGTGGGTCTGATTCACTGTCAGCTGGAACCAGCCAAGTGTTCCATTGGTATTGGTGACCCCTAAGGTCATGATTGACTAAAAAGGATGGTGATAATAAACCCACTCTTCCAATGAGGAACTCTAACACTTGGAGCCTGCTATACATAAAGCTAAGGGAAAGAGGCTAAAAATTGATTTCTCAAGACTTTGTGAAGTATGGCTTGGATGGTTCAGATTATAGAAGCATGGTTTACTGATTCAGTTTTACTAATTTTCCTGGACTTTTAAACATGAATGCCTTCATTTTCTTATTTTATTTTATCCACATCATGAGTTGGTATCTAGAACAGGAGGTACAGTTTAAATTTTATTTATTCTATTTTCAAATGCACATCACTTAAAATTCCATCACTTAAGACAACATGGGAGGTGGAAACAGTTTAAAGCAAAGTGAAATTATTACAGCCAAGCAGCACTTGAACTCACCTTAAGCAGAGGTCCTGAGGCTGGTTGTAGTTTCCAGTCACCAAAGCATATTGCTGACAAAGTGTATTTCTGTAGATAGGAACTCACCCTTCTACTGACTTGTGACCTTTGCACAAGTAGTTGTGGCCATCTCTATAGAGATGTAGCACAAAATCTGGGGGAAAACCCCAGAATTGTGACACTAAAGTAAGGCGGGCAATGAAGCAGAATGAATACAGTCTATCAATGCTTTCCCCAGCAGTAATATTTCAAATTTAGAAGCTCAAAGTTTGTTCTGCTCAGTTGCCTCAAATGACAAATCAGGTTGTGTTACCATCAAAGTAAATCCACTTGTATAATTTCAACAACTGCTGACACTCAAGGTGCTTTCATTTCCTTTATCCTCAGGTACCGTTTCTGCGGTTCTGAGACCGTGAGGGAGGATGTCCTGCAGACTCTGACTGCTTGCTAACAGCACATTTGGATCCCCAAATCCTTGCTATCAATAAAAGCTACTCATACAGAAAACACTGGAATCTGCAGCTGTAATACTGATGGTGTGTGTTGTTTGGGGTGGCTTTTGCTGGTTTGGGAGGCAGAGGTTATAGACAGAATTTTTAGAGTGGCTTTAGGAGTGAATGTGCCAAAACATGTTGAAGAATTCCCCTGCTTTCAGCCTGTTTCAAAATAATTTCAAGCTAGAGGAAAGGGGGCAGGTAACAGAAACAAATTCATTTCTGTCCCCATGTAATCCTGCCTCATGTCCCTCAGCGTTCTGCTGGACAAGGGGGCTGTGTCTCCTCTGCTGCTAGAGGAAGCTCATCCTCACTGATAAAACCTCACAGAACTGCTGGGGATCTGCTGCTACACATATCTACTGTTCCTGGGGACCTTCTCTCAAGAAGGACCTCATCCAGAACACTCTGTCCTGAAGGACATTAACCCCCCTGCAAGGCTTTAGATTCTGTGTAGTGGTGGAGGTGGAAACCAATTTATTTTGTGTTGGAGCACTACTTTTCTAGTATAGAAAAAAAAAAAAAAACAGTGGTTTTTTTGGGGTTGGATTTGTTTGTTTGTTTGTTTTTTTAATTGAGTGCATTCTGCCAGCTCTCAGAGGATGATGGAAAGGAGATAGGGGATGTAAATAATAGACAAAGAAACATCAGCACTGAAGATTAGCAACCCATGGAGATGCTCTGGGCTGAAGTAAGTTCTTTATATAAAAGCCAAAGTGCTCCTTGCTTTAAAACAACTGAAGAGAATATCCTCCAGCAATTTCAGTCAGAGACATGCAGGCTTGCTTTTATGTTTAAAAACCTTCTAAATTGCATTTCTGCTTCTTGCTCAGATTAAAAGGTACTATTTGATTTAGATTAGATGTATGGAAGAAGTTCTGTATTACAGGAGTGTTAAAACTGGCACAGGTTGCCCTGAGATGTGTTAGGTGCCCCATCTCTGGAAATATTCAACACCAGGCTGGTTGAATTTGCTGAATTCCTGGAGTATTCCCCCTGCTACATTCCTTCTCTCCCTGTGCAGCTCCTCAGGCAGCAGCAAGTGCAGCAAGCACACAGCAGAGTTCTCTTTGTATGTTTTCCTCCCAGCCTGTGCTGTCCAGAAGGACACTAAAAAGCTGGCATTTTTGTCTCCAGTTTTTCACAAATGTGATCTGTCTTATAGTTGTAGAATAATAGAGTCAGGCCTAATAAATACAAGGATTTGAGTTCTTTGTCCTGTATCAGGCTCTGCTAAGTCCAGCTCTGGATTGCTCCTGTAATACCTTCCTTGGCTTTCCACAGCTGCATGGCTGCAGTTGGGCAGGAGGAAGAGGATCCAGCCACAGGAACAGAGGATTTCACACTTCATCCAGTCCTTGGAGGAACACACAAACCCTCTCCAGGAAGATAAATAGTTCTGGGTTTATGAATAGCCATGGACAGGGGAGCTGGTGTCTGATGCTGGGTTTTCATGTAGCCCCCATCCCTTTGGCATGGCCTGCTTCCTTCTGCCTTCCCTGCTTGTCACTCCTAGGATTTGGTGTCCTGATCTTGGTGCCTCCTGCTGAGGAAACCTCAACAGGGCTATTAACTTCCTAACACTGCAGAAGAGTTTCTCCTTTGTCTTTTGTTCCATTATCTTGGAATAAGCAGGTTCTTGCCTACACAATTGTTTTGACAGTTATGATATTCTCAGCATTATCCTTTGCCATAGCCACTTCAGCAGCCCATGTAATTTTAACAAACACCTAACAGAATCAAGACGTTAAAGTTGACAATAGCATAATAAAAAATCTCCTTTTAATAATGAACTGGAGCTGCCGTCATCCTGTTTTAGCAGAGTAAAATCTCTCCCCCCCTCCCGAACACTTTACAAAGCTATTACATAAAATGCAATGTTAAATGAACAACAAATTACTTTCCCTTTAGCTAGCTTTTAATGCTAATGGTGCTATTTATTCCTGACCTTTTGAAATATTAGATTTTTTAAATGACAACATAAAAAGAATTCTTGTTTGAAAACGCGAGCGACTTTAAACCACATGTTATTACTTGTAAGTATAGCATGCACATGCATCATTCATTTCAGTGTCCCATTTAGGGCTAATTGGTATATATTTCAGTTGACATATATTGTTCTCCTGCAAACGTGTCAAATTCCTTAACGATGGCAGTGACAAAAGCAGAACGCTTGAGATATATAAATTATGCTCTTTACCATATAATCATTCTTATCTATTGGGGATGGTATTTGTGACAAACTATGGTCAAAAATACACAGCAAATTGATTTTTTTTTTTTTTAACTTTAATATCACACCATTCACGGCAAGTCTTTGATTGCATCCTTAAATGTAGAAATGTTTTGATTTTTAGCTGCATCGTTTTGCGGCTTTTGAAAAGCTCACTTTATTTATTAAAGGAAGAGTAGCACAGCGAGAATCTTAAAATGTATCTTTTGTTATCAGCGTAAGAAAAAAAAAATGGGCTGTAATTGTGGATATAGAGTGAGTAATTTGGTGAAAAACGCTTTGTGCTATAGTTAAGGTTTTATAATTCCTGCCAGAAATTACTATTATTTTGTTGGTGGGCAGCATTGCAAGAAGAATTTTAAATATTTTAAATATGGGAACAACTTGGGCCACGTATTTCCATTACATTTTAGACTACAGTGTACGACTCATTTTCCCCCTTTATTACAAATCATCTCAGAATTAGAGAAAAAAAAATAAAAATTGAAGATTTTGTGTGACTCTCATTATTACTGGGCTATAGCAGTGCTCATTGTTGTCTTCAGACAATGCCGTCCACAGTCATTACTTTGCTCCATAAATCAGTAGCACAATGAGGTTCTATCTTTCAAGAAATATTTGAGCATATCTTAATTTGGCATTGATGAATTCTCCTTCCCAAACCTCTGGAGGGTTTTTTTTAATCTAGTTTGTCATGTTGGAGCTTTCATCACCTAGCCCCAGCTGACGGTGTTATGGCTGTGTATTTATTTCCATACCTTCCTGGGATGTGTCCTCAGAGGTTGCAAATAGGAATTTTATGATGCTGTGCCTTGAAGGCTGTTTTTTTCTTGATTGGAGTTTAATTCCCAAACTGTTTTTCCCCACCCTCATCCTTCAGAAATATATACTACGTGTGGTTGCATTAAAGTGTGGAAAAACAAGGTTAAATTTGTTAACATCCTGTTGCTGATATAAACCGGGAGCAGTTTCTTTGACAAAAGAGATATTCACTGGAAAAAAATACCTTTTTTTTGCCAAAGAAATGATACAATAAGTTCAGATATCATTTTTCTTCTAAAATTTGAAGACAAGTAAAAGGTAAGTCAAAAAAGGTATGTCGAAAAAGGTCAGCAGAAGGCAGAGGAAGAAAGGAGAGGGTTGATGTGATGCTCCACAGTTCTGAATCAAAAAATACTAATAGTGCCCTACGTGACACTTCTAAACTGTGCTTGCAGACAAACAGAAACAAGAAGTAAAGTACTCTTTAAATTCGTCTAAATGTTGTGTTCAATTACACAGTAACAACTGGCTGGCTACTGCACTTGCTATCACTTTGATGACCTCTATTTTGTGAGACCCAAAGACAAAAGTTGCATTCAAGTACCTCTTTGTGCTCTGGCCCATGGAATTATTGTTGTGTGTTTATCCTAAGAAAAATATTACCTTTAATTGCATTAAGTAGATAACGGCTTCACATCTAACCAATTAGGGAGGTGAAGGGGAAAAAAAGGGATCTAAACCTCCACAGTAATGCATTTGTTCAGCTAATAATTCACATTACTGTAATTTAGCATATAATTTATATAACCCAAGTGTCAATTCCACATGAAAAATAACAGTAATGAACATTACTGGTGGCTTGGGTGCCTCAGCTTGGGGTGTGCAGTTTCAGAGGATGGATTCTCTGGGAGTCCTGGTTATCCTCTTTGGAAAGTGAGTGCAGCCCTAAGTGCAGCACCATTTCTCACTCAGAAGAGGTTCTTCATGGAGGAGGAATATATACAGTCATAACCTTAATTATATGGGATGCAAAACACAGGATAAGCTTGTCCTGCCTGGGGTGATGGAAGAGCAGGAGCCACCCCTTCCTGCTCCCAACACGAAGCACTCTCTCCTCTGGCTGCAGCCCAAGTCACACTACAGAAACTACCACAGGAGCTGCTCAAAAAGAAATTAAACAAACCCTCTGTTCAGACTAACCTTTTCTGTATTGACTTTAATTCTTTACCCAAACACCAGCCTCCTCTCTTTTGATGAGGAGGAAAAAAATCATCAGGAGGGAAGTGCACAAGGGTTCTCCACCACCCTCAGCTCTCACTGAGGTGCTCTCAGTCCCTTGGGGGATTCTGTGGCCTGACCTCACGTTTCTTTCCAACCTTTCTCATCTCCCCCTTGCTTGCAGTTCAGAAATCAGTGCACCTGACCATTTTATAGCCCTGCAGAGGTACAGCAAATTCAGCAGGGAGTCAGAGAGGATGTGTTGGCCCTTCTGCACCCTCCCTCTGCCATCACCCACCTCCCACAGAACGCAGGGAAGGCTTGGCAGAGGAGGCTTCTCCCCTTTATTAAGGCCAGACCATAGATCCTCAAGCCTTTGCTTTAATTCCAAACGAGCCAAAATATCTTTGCTGGGTCATGAAAACCAGCCTCTCATCCCCTCCCACAGAACCTGAATTAGGAAGCCTCTCCCAGTGGCTGTGACAGAGGGGACATTGCTCATGGGCCCTCCCTTGCTGGGTCTGAAGGGATGGCAACACAGCAGCAGAAAGCAGCATATTTGTATTGCAGAGGATCCTCATGAGGTAATAAAAACTTCCTTTTAACCAGGGAAAAATGTTAAAAGTGGAGAGCAGAGTGACTGCACCAAAGAATAATTCTCCTTTTGACCCACAGAGAAAGAGGTGCCTAATAAAACTATATGAGTACGGACAGTGTGAAGATAACTGTCTGATCAGATAATGGAATTGTTTTCAGTGATAAGAATGAATCCATTACTAATGCAAATAACTATAATAATTATAATTTGCAATACAGTAAAAATCACCTAGTCTACCTCCTCCTCTGACAGGAGACTGTATAATAAATTATAGGCTGAGAAAAAAAAAATCAAAGGGATAAAGGTTAAAAGATTAAAAAAAATTCTGAAACTTAAATGCTTAACAGGGAAGTCAAGACCTGAAAGCAGAAATTGGTGCTATTAAATAAAGCAATTGTGAAGAATGAGATATTATGGAATTGATTAACAAACCAGAAACCAAGCATTTCCTCATATCACTACCTCTTGTCACAGATTTCAATAATTCTGTAAGAACAAAAAATTAAGAGTTGGCGTATAACAAGGAAATTAATTATTTAAATGTAGGTGAATATGCTAATAGTACTCTGGGAAGATTAACATAACTTCACACACAAAAAGCCCCCAGAAGGTTCAATAAACTTGAGGAGTTTCTCCAGTTGTTTTTGCTTTGCTTCAGTATCAAAACTGGTCCAGCTATTCAGGTGTTCCCAACCAGGACTGCTCACCTACAGGGCAAATTTTTTTAGGGTTTTCTGGGCACACCAATTTGCTCATACCAGTCCCATAATCTTCTTTGTTCCTGTGAGGTATTTTGGGCATGGAGACTGTAAAAAATGCTTTATTTCAGCTTTGAAGGAGTAGAATAGAGCAGATTAAATAAATCCTGTGTGCAGAGCTTGCACTGCAGTGAGCTGTTTTCTTGTTTACAGCACCTTTTCTTTCTCCACTGGTTAAGCAGAGGGGAAATACTGATGCACAAGGTTTATCACTCACTGTTGGCATCAAACCATTCATTGCTTTAGGTGATAGGGTATTGGGAATCTCCCAAGAGATCATGTGGTTCTTCCCCAGCCACCAATTGGAGTAAAATAGCTATTAAACAACTGAGTCTAAAGCACTGTCTTCCAAAACTCTCCATTTAGATCTACATTTTCCAAAGGTCAGGATGTCCCATAACAGTCACAGAGAAAAGCCAGGGATTTTAATAACAGGGGTGTGTAAGGGAGATTTAGACACCCAGAGGTGCTGACATCTAGTCAAAAGTAGGGGTGACTACCAGATTAAATTAATCTTTAACTCAGAGTGGAACCCGATTTTCTGTGCTTCTGTGTTTTCCTGCATTTTAAATTCAGACTAAAAAGCTCAATGTATCCTGCCAAAACTTCCCCCTCAAGTCATTCATGAAGTCAGGGATTTGTCACCCTCTTTGAAGTTTTTCATTGCAGCACTTTTCCTGCAGCTGAAAAGCTCGACACACTTAAGGCCTGCAAAACACAAGCAGTTCATCAGAACCTCCACAGTATAGGAGTTCAAGGAAAATGCTTTAATGATGCAAATTCTAAAAGCACTCTGAGTGGAAAACTCACAGTCTGCTTCACAACCATGACTTGTGGTTACCTCCTAAGTGCCATTTATCCAAAACACACCCAGCCAATATAACATGAACTCCTGTAACAAGCTCCTAAGGTTTAAACACATACCTTTCGGCTTAAACACAGCTTTAATCAATGCTTGCAAAAGACAAAATACAACGTGCCTCAAATCCCCCACATCCCATGTCATTGTTTGCTGATGCTTCACCAGGGCTGTTTTGGAGAGGGATGCTCCCAACACGAGACCTTCACGGGTGTTCCCACAGAACAACTTCAGCATCAGTTTCCAAATCTCCTCCCAGCAATAAGATGCTTATCTGCCAGAAACCAGCATGCACTGCCTAATCCTCAAAGCTCCCAACAGAGCCATAAAAAAGATCACAGGTCTATAAAACATGATTGAAGGACTTGGGATTTAATTAAAAAATTCGATTCAGGGCATGCATGAAACTGGTCTTCAGATATGTCAAAAGCTGTCAGGGCAGGAATGAGATGAATTGTTCCCGTGTTCTCCAGGGGTAGGACAAGCACAGAGAGTCAAAGCTGACATTATGTAAGAATTCAGACAGATGAGGACAGTGAAACAAACAAATTGCCCGAGCAGGTAACACCATTTCAGAATGGCCAGAAGTTTTAAACATCAGAAGTTTTAAAAGCAGATTAAACAAAAGTAGGGAGTAGTTTAGGCAGAACTAATATTGTTTTGCAGCAGAAGGTGATACATGATTGATACCTGAAGTCCTTTCCACCTACATGAAACACCTGTGATGCTCTGACAGAGCTGCAGTTGCAGTCGGCAAAAATACTTGATGGAACTGAACAGAGAAAAGAAAAAAAACCTGAATTATTATTATGCTACTTGACTCTGAAGGGAAGAAACTAAAATTCTTTTGGTGGGATATTATCAGCCTAGTTTGTACATCCCCTCAGTCCTGCAACATCCTCAATAAGTGTGTGGTACTTTTTGATCTTCAATCTCATGTGTTTCACCCATAAGACAAAACAAAAGAACTGCAACATTAAAGTGTTTTGGAACATCCTCAGTGATATTACCTGATTCTTCAGCTGCCTTACACAATTATCAGGCTGAAACATTGACCTTGTTTCCTGAGTAGACAAATCTATTCTTCTGCCCACTGTGTAAGGAATTTTTCATAGACAAGGCTGTGTGTTCACAACACCCTGCAGACAGTACTGCAATCCAGACCTCTGCCAACACAAAGAACATAGGGAGAAAATCATCTGAGGAAGGATGCTGGAATGTTGCTTGTGGGAAAAAAAAAACACATTTAGATACAACTCCTGCATAGATCATGCAGAACCAGCACCTTCTCTGCTGGATTCTGCTCTAGTTACAGCTAATTTCCTTCAACTCCACTCATTTTGAGGAGTCAATAGCCATCTAGGCAAAGTATTGGTGGGGAGACACAGGCTGAGAAAACAGATCCATGATGATTGTGACAAGATGAAGAATAAACCTTCGAGCAATCCATTCCCTGCAGTGCTTTAGCTGCAGCCCTGGGTGTGTTACCAAGTGCCTGCAGGGTGCTGTGTGTGAGAAGCACCGAGGCTGCTTCTGGGCTACAAAGGAAGAGGATGTGTTCAGTCTTGTGTCTGCTCTTATCGGCTGATGGCAGACGGAAGTTGCTACTAGAGGTGCAGAGATTACTCCTCAAAGGGAAGGAAATAATCCTTGTTGCCCTTAGGAAAGGGAGAGTCACCTTTCTAACTCCTTAGATTGCTGCAGTTCAACAAACCCTGGCAGTCACAGCTCTATCTCACCACTGTGCTTTGAAACCATCCCTGGCCTTGGAACTGCTGGAGCACTCCAAACATCTGTTCTAGCACATCCAGGTCCTGCTCACACACCTCTCCAGCCAATTCCTTTGTTTCCTTGTGTTGCAGTAAAGTGGAAAAATTATAAGAAAAAGGCCTCATAATATCAGGCCTGCTCTGTTAGCCTGTCATTTCGTCTAAGGGAAGCTAGCACCCTGCAAGTTCCCATGTGAAAGCAATCCTGGTGTGAGCAATTCGTTAGCATAATAACCTATTCCTGGGTGAAAAAAACAACTGGCACCTGTATAAACTGTTTTTACACCATTGGACAGAAAAATGAAAGCTATCTCTCACAAGCAACTTTTCCTGCCACGTACACACCAGGGGTCCGAGTGACCAATCAATGCAGAATAACAACTTGTTACTAACCCATAAAAGTAATTGGCAAGAAAGCTACCACCCAATTGAGTCACACACGAGGTCAGTAAAACTGTATAAAAACGAATTACATGAATAAAGAATAAGTTTTTTCCACCATGAAGAAAATGGAGCCCATGTGATTTATTCCCATATCCTTACACTCCATCTGGCATCATCCTCCTTTGGTGTCTTGGCTCTGCTGCAGCACACAATACTCCCAGAGTGAGCTTAGATTTATTTTTCATTTCTCCATGTCTGTGTCAGCTCACCTGTGGACACTGATAGAAGGATCATAGTGGCTGCAATCTACCAAGCTCTTATTTTTTTGTCATCACATGGTAATGAACACTATGGCCTCATCCAGTAACTTCTGCTCTGGACACAAGGCCAGAGCTCCTGGGATATGGCATCTAGTAAACCTTTCCCTAGTATTACAATCCCTGAAAAATTAGAAAACAGGTACTAACTACTTTAAAATCACAGCCAGTACCTAATCAATTGTACGTTAATTAAAGACAATACAGAATTTCTTGGTTTGCAGAAAAATGTCTGCAGTTAACTGACCCAATATATGGCATAAGGATGGCACAAGACAGCTTTTGCTGTAAGAAATTGATCTTTGTATCTGTGAACTGCACAGGCTGTGGTGGAAACGTCTTCCTTTTTTTAAATACTCATGTTCAAGTCTCTAACTTGAAGGGAAAAAAGCACAATACCTTTATTGTGACTCTGCATTGATTCCACCACAAAATTGCGTTTGATTGTTAGAACACAGCAAGGCATGAATGAGACTAATAAAATAAAATTTATTCCTAAAAGAAAATGAAGCGCAAGACTGGCAACAACCAGGCCTGAATTCCAGTCACACAAAGCATCTGCACTTCTCACTAATTTATCCAGGCTGTATCTTTTGAAAACCAAGCAGTTCTTGCACTGAGTAAAGGAATTCTGAATCCATTGTCCCTAAGCCAGAGAGTTGGACACTGCTGTCAGGGAATTCACAAGCTGTTTTACAAGCTGTTTTATTCCGTAGCTATTCACATGAATACAAAATCTGCAAATTTCAGTAAGGACTTAGGTGATTTTGTAGAACCAACAACTTACACAAAATCCCTTCTATCAAGATGGGGCTGTAGCTTTAAATCTAAACACACTCCTATGAGAAAGCCTTAAGATTTAGAAAAATCCAGTGCAAGGACCAAATTCTGAATGCACACACAAGAAACTCCACTGGAATCTTCAGCAGTGTGGTAGAACACCGAAAGCAAAATTTGGTTCTTAATGTGCCTCTGAAGACTGTAATTATATTTCCCATTGTACTAGTAACATTAATTGAATGTTTAGCTGAAATCAAGTTCATTACAAGTTAAATACAGTACCTAGCCTATTAGGATGGTGTTTATAATTATAGTCATAAAGCACTTGTAAAACACCTTCATTGCAGCAAATAGGTGGAAGTTGGGTGTAGTGGCTGCTAAAGCATCTCGGTTCACTCTCTGCATCTTTGCAGCATCGTGGACCAAGGTCACCTGTGCCACTGAATCACCTCCAGATCTTGTGCCAACACTGCTGAATTTCAGAGGGACACAGCCTACAGCTGTTAGCAGAAAAATGTAATACTGTAAAACTGCTGTGCAAGGGTTTTTGCAGTGCAGCTGGACCTTACTGAACATCCCTAGATCTATAAAGAGGCACATTCTCATGCTAATATACCTGGTTATTGGCCAGCTTATTGGCCTGATAATGCATTTTTAACAATAAAACAGCTTTTAATAATACAAGACCTAAGAGATTACAGCTCTCCTTTGGTATTACCCAAAGTCTTTCTGCCTGAACTCCAACAAACAAACTTATTCAGAGAGCTACCCCAATTTTGCTGGAAGCTGAGTCATGAGCAGCAGTGGAGCTGCACCTTGGGCACACAAGTGAACTAAAGCTGTACAGATGGTTGGTGTCACTTCTGCTCAGTTACACACATGAAGGAGCACCCAAATTCAAGCATAACCACTTGGCCTGTCTCGGTTTCATAATAAATTAGGTTTCTTTTTATAGCCATTTCCATAAGAACATTAGCACTCAAAAAGAGAAATTAGTTTTAAGGTATTTTATTTGACATGATTGAAGACACAAGAACACTCAAGATACAATCCAGACAAGTTGTGAACAGCTCCAAGTATCAGTGAAATCTGAATTTATCTTGCACAGAGGTGAACAAGACCACAATGGTTGGTTTTATAATATAGTTTAAGACTATTTCAAGCAGGTGAGTACTGTGACATTATGCCCAACAACTTTTATACTATTCATCCGCTTAAGCCACTTCATATCATAAATATGCAGCTTATCTTGGCTATTAAATCTCTGCAATATATAATTAGCCTTCTCATAATAATGCATTAAAACTCCTGTATATGAATATTGGTATACTCATACCAATGAAAACTGTCCTAACCACCACTGCACATTTATCATATTCTAGCACAATTAATCATTCCATCACAATTAGCTGCTAATTCAGTAACCTGGACCCAAACTTGCAAATTGCTGCTTAGAGCAAAACTCCTGCCAAGACCTTCTGCTCTCCCTATGGATAGCTGGCCTTGTTGTCTTTTCAACACTAAGTTGCACAATGTCATCTGAAACCCCTACCAAAAAAATGTTCTGCAGGGGAATGTCCTGCAAAGTATCACAACTACAATTCTAATAATGCCTCATTTCCTAGTAAATTTCATATAAATTTTACAGCCTAACATCCTTTATTGAAATGGGCATCCACATGCCTCTTACAATGTAAAGTTGTTTAACTGGGTTACAGTCTACAGACCACAGCATAATATTCTACTTAACAATTCTAATTCCTTAGAGAGACAAGCTAATTTTCCATTCTGAAAGAGGGCAACAAGGACAGCTGGGAATTTGTTCAGTAGTTCAGTGCTCTGCAAAGATAAGCTTGACAGTGTTCTCACCAGACTGAAGGAGGAAGTGCAAAAATATGTAAACCACGTTTTACAGGGATTTCAGCAACAAGCCCCTGCTTGGATCCAGATGGGATCTTACAAAAGGTGAATCAGAAAGGGCAGAGAATCGCTGCTGTGCACGGAACTGTGCTTCAGAAGAGCTGCAGAAACCACCTGTAGCTTTCCCTGCAGACAGGCTGGAAACAGCACAAAAATCATGGGCCACCTGATCTTGCAGGTCAGCTCCTCTTCACAGGGGAGACAGGGGGTGGCAGCCATTTATTAGACCAAATCCTGTGTTAAGGCCACTGAAAACAAACCTGTGCAGAACTGGACAGATTCAGCTTAACATATATGCAAAGACAGCAAAGCCTATTTTTCTGTAAGAAGTTTGGTTTTTGGCAGGTGGAAGTGGTAGAGACTGTGTCTTACCTGCAGCTACAATACAAGAGTGTTGCCTGGCTTTGGGAGGTAGTTTTTAATTTGTTGTTGTTGTTGTTGTTTTTTAAACTAGAGAAGATCCTTATTAAAAACCCAAAACCTAGTGAGAAGAAGCTGTATACCCAGATTTTACAATCTGATTTTTGGTTTTACAGGAGGATTCATCCATTATTATGAAGAATTGCTGGAGATGGAATGGTCACCATCTGAAACAAAGAAATGAAAATCCCAGCAACAGACTATTGCATTTGTGTGATGTGCTTAGCTGGTATGACTTGCATTGCAGGAAGAATGTTGTATTCTCTGACACACCAACATTTCTTTCCTATTATTATAAGATTGGCCTTTTACATTTCATATCTTACCATCTTTAAAAGCCTATAATTACAGAAGCTGATTGAGAAACTGTGTTATTTAAAATTAACAGCTGAATGAAATCAACAGAGGCAAAGTGCATTTTTATACAAGAAAATAGCACTGTAGAAAGAAAGAGTCTGTACAATATTTAAATATTGTATATACATAAAATTATATTGTTCATAACTCATCTTAAAGTTTCTCTTGTTTGTAAACCATGGAAAGCAGCACACACAAAAAAATTCCCAGTATTTAGCTTTTAAAGCATTTAGCAGGCAGCAGGAAATCGACTGCTAGCAAGCACACTTTGTAATTATAGAAAGTATCCAGCAGGATACTGTGACTAGCATTCTCCATAGTCCTTTATTTATTTATTTTAAAGCTGAATGCAGAATACATTTCCCATTCAATCAGGGAATTCTGCAGGAGACACAGAAAACTCAATGACAAATGCAGTGGATCAGCTGTCCAGCTCTCTACTGTGGCAAAACTCCAGGATAAATACAGAAAGTTTAAGTGCAGGATTGGAACATAAATTAATGAAATAACTGATAAAGCTTTAATCTCCCAAAAGTGTCAGTTATGGATTTAATTCATGCTCAACTTTTTAAAAAGGAAGGTTTAGGTTAATAATTAACAATGTTTTGAAAATATAATGAATTCCAGCAGGTAATCAGGCAGCTCTGTATAAATGCACTGGAAAGTGTCAGCATTTTAGGGTGATTCTACAGGTTGGTACCACTCTGCTAATTTGGAGTGGAATTAGGATTTGAAAGTTGTCAGTTCATGGCAGATGCGGAATGCAGGTTTCAGAATTTTCCTCCTGTAGCATTTTGCAAAATAAAAACTCTTCTAGTTGCAAAAGAAATTTGCCAGGTGAGCATGCTTAAGGAAACATTTTCACAAAGATGCTACCATGGCCATCAGTGCATTTCTCTTGCTTCAAGAGCTCTGTGCTCACTGTCAGGTAAGGAATGTTTTATTTAATTAATCTTTGTAGTTTCATTCTATTGGCTTCTGCCTTCCACTTCATTGGCCATTCAACTCAACCTAGCAATATATTTTACTGAATTAAAATGTTTGCTACAAAAAATGTATTACGGTACTTTAGATCTGAATGTTTTGTCTCTTCTGAATTGTTGAAATGTTTCTGGACAGCTGTCATTCATCACTTGGAAGCTGTGCTTCCAAATCTTAACACAGGAATGAACAAGAAAAGAAATAAAATCACCTGGGGAAGTGCTTGTTATATAAAGCAGATGGGTCAGAGGGATGTTGACAGGCTGGAGAAATGTGCAGACAGGAACCTCATGAAGTTCAGCAAAGGCAAGTGCAAAGTCCTGAACGTGGGCAGGAAGGAGCCCATGCAGCAGGAGCTGTGGCCCAGCTGTCTGGGAAGCAGCCTGGCAGCACAACAATGCCCTGGCATCGTGGCAGACACTGAGCGAGAGGCAGCAATGTGCCCCTGGCACAGAGAGTGCCACCAGCCCCCGGGCTGCACCGGGAACAGCACTGTCAGCAGCTCCAGGGAAGTGATCACTGCCCTGGTTCAGCCCTGCTGAGAGCAGCTCTGAGTGCCAGGTCCAGCTCTGTGCTTCCCTGGACACACAGCTCTGAGACCAGCAAAGGGCTGTGAAGGGGAGAAGGGACTGGGGGATCTTTCATGTGAGGAGAGGCTGTGAGAGCTGGGGCTGCTGGACTCAAGGAGGCTCAGGGGATGCTAGGAATGTCTGAGAGCAGACAGGAAAGAGGATGGAGCCAGACTTCTCAGAGGTATCCAGTGAAGGAGCAAGAAAGAGGGACCACACACAAATTTAAACTCAAGAAATTCCTTTTAAGCATAAGAAAAAAAAACCTTTTCAGTGACGGCTATCAAATAAGTTGCCTGGAGTTTAGGGATCTTCATTTTGGAGACAATAAAAACTGGACAAAGAAACTTGTTTTGATTGATACTGCTTAGAATGGACAGCTTTTATCAGATAGTCAATGGATGTCCCCTTCAACCTCAACTACTCTGTGATTCTGTGGTTTCAGATGGAAACTAATAAAAATAAGTTTAGAAGACCCAAAAGAGAAATAGGTTTGTTCTTAATATTATTTTCTGAAGTATAATGAGGGTAATGCTAGCTAATTAATCTGACAGCTTGTTCTGAGAGCTTTGACAACAAATGCCTTGTTTTCAACCTGAAGCAATCAATATTAGGCCCCCAAAACAAATACATATTTCCTAAATATGTATTTGTTACATATTTCCTAAATGTAATTTTAAGGATTTCTGGGGATTATCTTTACTCAGAATTTAAGTAATTGAGATCCTATTTCTTTGAGTCATGCATTTTCAGCACTTTAAATTCTGAAAGCACTGGGAAAAATCAAAAGAATACAATAAAACTACTAATTTGTTCCCATTGCCAGAGAATGGTGCTGTTTAAACAGATATCCCACACAGATACACCCCCTACAACAGCCACGTGGGTTACTGAGTTTTTCTCAGGACGAAGAGGAAGAAGAACAAGGCAAAGAGATTACAACTCGGTATTTTTTTAACTAACCTTCAGGACCCAACAATAATCAGTGTTTACTTTTTAAAGGTAGATCTTTAAGCATGCGTGAGTAACTTGGTAACTTTTACTACCTCTGGAACTTTTGCTCCCAAAACTTTTTAAGGGTCTTTCAAAATGCAGTCCTTGGTCACCAAAGGACACAAACACAACATACCCCACCTCACTAGCTGTTCTCATATAGCCTGCTGAAATTCAAGGTGATGACATGACAGACAAAAGTCAAAGAATGGAACAGTGGAAGATCAGTCTCACAAACAGGCTGTGGTGGGGGAAAGGGCCGTTAGTAATTTAAGAAATCAATACCAACTTTGACACTTTTAGAGGTCGCAACATCAACAGCCATGGCTTTGATTTCAGTGTCCCCAAACTGCATCAGCGTTTTGATCTCGCGCCGGTTGGGCACGGAAGCGTCAGTTCCTGTGAGATCCAAGCGCAGGGTGCCGCACTTCTTCACGCCGGGCTCGGTGATGAAGCTGACGTTGTCCTGCTCTGAGCTGTAGATATTGATCACTATTACTAACTGAGAAGGCTTGGCAGGTGTGTAACTGCGTGTCACAGTCTCTCCCAGGGCTACAGACTGGTCGGCTGAGATAAATTTGTCGAAGACGTCGGTGCACCAGCGCGTGCCGTCTTTGACGAGGAGCTTCTCCGGGGGATGCTTGCCCTCCACGAAGCGATTGAGCACCCCGACGCCGTAGGTCAGAGGGGAGCGCCGCACCTTGATCACTGCAGGGTCGAGGCCAAAGAGAACAGCTCCTTTGAGGATGGTCAGACCCACATCCTGGGGAATGATGACCCTGCACCTCGAGCCAAAGGCGCTCTGGACGGCTTGTTGGAGCAAGGGGGATTCAGCAAAGCCGCCCACCAGGAACAGGAACTTCACATTGGTCACCTCTGGCTTATCAAACACCTCACCTGAACAGAAACAGAGACCACGCAATAAAATCCACTTTTATAAGGCAATGCAAGTGAAAATGCCGATGTCTGAGTGCACTGAGTGTTCCATGTATGTGATCTGAAACTGCCACAACCGTGCCCACACTGCCACCATCAGCATGCACCAGTCCCACTCCTGTTATCTCTAGTATATTTCACTATTTACTATGAATTCACTGACCTCAAACCATACAACATTTATGAAGTGGCATTTAAAACTGACACTTTATTGCATTCCAGATCACTCAATTTCAAATTCACTTATTATTTCTGACTCCAGCATCTTAACCACAATAAATATCACCTGCAAAATAATCCCTCTTTACATTTTTACAGATTTTCTTTCTTAGCTTAAGCTCACATCTCTTACTTTCAAGAAAACCTTGCAGTTCAGTTGTAGGCTTACTTTTAGTTTAAACAAGTGAGTTACCTGTCACAACTGTTGCAGTCCTAGGTGTCTCCCTCCCTGCTCACAGATAAGCTGCTCTATACTTGTTGTCTTCTTAAGTTCTGAAATTTAGCTAGAAATCCCTCACATATGATGAGCAAAGCTGGATATTTATTCCAAATAGTGCTTTGTAATGAGTAGAAAGAAACACTTTTCTCACCACAAACATTATATTCTACTTGATACTAATTTCATCTTCTGGTAGGAAGACCTTAAATAGTAACTTGCCCAATAAGCACTTGTCACTTTCCATTACTGGACAAATAAATTCATTGCTGCTTAAAGCATGCCTGGAAGTACTTTTACCATGATGCATCATTTACTATTTGTGCTTTAGAGATGTCAGTGATTTGGATGGTCATGAACAAATGTGACCTTCCACTCAGGAGGAACGAATTGGTGGTCTTAATAGCTGGAATAGTCAGAAACAAGTTACAACTCTGGTATAATTTGGTTGTTGCCTGAACCAGGAAAAAGAAAGGCAGGATCTGGGTTTCCCAGTGCATGTCAGCCCTCTGAATGCTTGCAGCCCTGGAAGCATAGAGTAACTGAAGCTTAGGCAGCAACAGAACTGAATCACACGCAGTAGTTAGCCCTAGAGCTAGGCAGGAATATGTGCTCAGGACACATCCCTTACTTTTATTCTTTTCCCAGCTGATTTGTAGAGAGCTGCAAGTTTCAGACCTGAATTCCTTGTCAACAGCTGGTGCATACCAGGAGGGTTGTTACTGAGTTGAAATGTGTGAGCAAAGCTTCAGTTTCAGCTCAGCCAGGAAGTGGAAACACACACAGATACGTACTCAGGTGCTGCACGATCTGGTCAATTGTAGGTTTGAAAAGAGCATTCATTGCATCCGGGCTCATCCTCAGCATTCCCTGGGAGGACCACTTCACAAAGTCCACACTGCAAAGGAACAGTGAGAAAGAACACTAAAGCATTGCAGCTGAGCTGTGAAACAACCAGCATTAAATAAACTAATGAGTTTACAGAATCTGCCTGCATTTTCCTTGGCACAAAGTGCCCCACCTCACCCTTGCCCCACACCAACAGCAGTTATGTAAAATTTGAAGGGACAATTATTATTTTGGCTTGTCTAATTGTTGTTTTCTTTGCCTGATTGCCTTCTGCAGCATTAGCAATGCTCAACTGCTCTCTGAAACAGCTGGCAGTCAATGCAGTGCTCGCTCATCTGAAACAGCACTGATTCATCCCCAGAAGGGCAACATTTAGATTATAGCAGTGGCAGGCCAAAGCCACTGGAAACACACAAGGAAAACAAGCAAGTTGGGAAGCCTCAGGAGGCAGAAGAGAGAATGGCATTTTTAACGAGGCATAACATTTATTAAGTGAACACAGGCATTATGCTATTCTATCACTGATACACATCTGTAGAGCTCAGTAATATTCCTTACATTCATGCACATTATATGTTAACCTTTACACTCTTTCTATCCAGTTATCCAACTGATTTAATTTCATTTAAAGGGAGCATTTATCATTTCCTCTAAGATTCATCATTAAGACTACTAATAAAAAGGAGATAGCCTTGTGAGGAGGATGATTTCCAGAATTTTTTAATGATTTCAGAACATTAGTCTCATTTAGAAAGTAACTTTTAGCTGGATTCCAAGTCACTTAAGTTTCCAGTACATTTACCAATGACTTCTGAAAGAGATGCAGGAGTTCCAGCCTGCATACTAGATTCAACACTGGCTAGTTTAAAAAATTAAGGTACAGATACTAAATATCATATTTTTCCCTCTCAGGTCCCAGGCCTTCTGGGAATCTTCCCAGATTCACAGGTTCTCTTGTTCATTCTCATTAAACTCTACGTTTTCTGTAATATGTAACTTCAAGAGATGCAAAATGCCCATTTCTACTTTCTGCTCATTTCCTTTTCTACAGCAGTCCACGATCTTGTCATTTAGGGTGAATTCTTGATATTAACAATCGTGAATTAAGATCTCTGGAGGGGATTGTCTCCCTGCCTACCAAGCAAATTATCAAACTTGCTAAATACTATACGAAGCAAAAGCCTGCCATCACTTCAAAAGCTGAATGCTTCCCCTTACAGAGCTTTATGCAGTAGTGTATGTTTTCTCCAGTGATCTGATACTGTTAATAACTTCCCTCAAGCCATAAATATATTTACACATCTCACAATCTTGGACTTTTTTCAGCGCTACAAATTAAAGCTCTGGGCAAGAAATTCTGTGTTTGATCTGACATTCCTAATTAACATGCAAAACACTCTCAGTGGAGAGTCAAAGAAAGTGATGCAGTGGTGGCCTAAGAGAAGTCTTAGAAAGCAATACCTGAAAAGTGCAAGTCTTGTACAGAAAAGCTTTTGCAAGAGATCGATCAGAAGTTTTCATTCTGGAAACTGCAGCAGATGCAACCCCATTTTCTCATCCTTGCACTACACTTTTACGCTATTACCTTTCAGACGTAATGTAATTAAGATACTTTAATTATTTGTCTTTGCTACCAGTAGTTAATTCTGCATCCATGCGGTTGTCTACTCACTTGCTTTTCCTCAAGGCATGTTCTACACTGTGACCTCGGAACTTCTTGTAGTAGTCAATGAAGGAGAAGGGCAGGGTGATGTTTAGGGGGTTGGTCCTGTCGGGAGCTGCCGCCCGCTTGCGGGACTCAAACGCGATCATCAGATCCACCCAGGCCGCAGGGCGCTTGATTTTAAACTGCTCAATGAAATCTTCCCCAAATATTTTACACAGGAGCTTCTCGAACTCATAGTCCACACCTAGAGAACCATATGGCCCACCTATAGCACAGACAAAATACAGCTTTAATATTCTGGATGTTCTTTAATATTCCTATGACATTTCGAGTTGACCACACACACATCAGAACAACACTCTCAGGACTGTCATAGGAGAAGGTTTACAAAAAGAGGATCTTTGCTAAATGTAACAGTTGGTCTAATACACAACATGATCTTAACTTTGCCTCACTGTTACTCCTGTATCATCACAGCCATTCCAACACTATCACTATGAGTGATTCAGCCAACCAGCAGCTGGGTTATACTAATTTTGTGTGCTGGTCTCATTCCAGGAAGAACTGTCAATAAAATGCAATAAAGGCACACATTTCCTTCACTAACAAGCCAAAACATTACATAAATATATAATGCACCATCTAATTACATAAAGCAAGCAGTGGAAGTGACATTACATGAAGTGTTAGGGCATGGGTTGGACTCAGTGATCTCAAGGTCACTTCCAAACTAGTCATTCTGTGAATTCTGTGAATACCTGTTGCTTTGTAGAGCTCCTTCAGATGTCCTTCAGGGAGCCTGATCTGATGGACAGTCATATCCACTGTGCCTCCTCCACTGTCAACCACGATGTACCGATCACCTGGAATGCCAAGGGGACAGGGCCATTTACACCACTGTGAGCACTTCAGCTCACTGCAGTGAGAGCTCCTGAGGGCACCAGATAAGGGAGATAAGGGCCTACAGACAGCTAGCAATGGCCGTGCTGAAGACTTGATCTTTGCTAGTAATTACAACACAATGATTGGTAACAAATATCAAAGTCAGATGTCAAAAGCTATTAATGTAGCACAGCTGAAAAGTGGGACTGCTCATGCTGCTGTGTACATCCTAGTGGGCTACCAAATATTATAGCATATTTACAAAGCCTGTTCTGAGGAAAATATTCCAGTTGCGTGGCTTTCTACCATCTCATTAATAAATCTTATGCTAGAGCATACAGAATTGCAATTCAGCACCTGTAACTAAGAGCAGCATGTGAACTTGTGGGTTTTATCCTTTTCCTCTTTATAACCATTGTGAGAACAATGCAGTGCACAGCACCTTTGTGGGAAACACAATATTTGCCTGCAATACAAAACCAATGAGAGCAAAGTTTGTTCAAGAAGGACAGTACCTTCTTCCAGCTCAGACCAGATCTCTCCTATGACATTTTCCACCATGAAGGTCCGACTCTGCCGGTTCCGGCGCACGTGTTCCTTCCCTAGTGATTGACAGAAAAAAAAGTTACTGAGTATAAAAAAGCATGAAGAAATAAAATCAAAAACTGCAGGAAACAAGTGCAAGCAGGCTGACAGATCTTAACAAATGTACAAAAATTATTGCATTGGGACCAGGAACATTAGAATGTCATTCCACGAAAGAAGGAAGAATGGTTTACAGCCAGCCTGATCTTCCTTGACATTGTTATATATACCTATTTGTCTTTTAATCTGTGCTAATTACCTAATACAAATAATGCAAACTAATAATATATCGTAACAATCTAATAATAAGAAAGCTATAAACAGGTCTGACTTGCAGTTTTTCAATACACTCTGGCTTGCAAAATGTGTGCTGGCAGCAGGGTGGGGGGCTGGCAGCCAGCTGTGCTCACAGCAGCCTGCACCAGCAGGTGGCAGCCCCAGCCCACGCCCAGACAAACCCCCACCACCCGGGACGGGAGAACATTCCCACATTTCCAAAAGCCACTGCTCATTTTGAGTGCTCAGGCAAATACGGCTCCCCAGCCTCTCAGGATGTCAGTCTACCCCAAAACAAGCAGCCAGAAGCACTGCTGCTCAGATTATTCAGCATTAATCTTAAGGACAAGTAAGAATTAGAATTAATCTTAAGGCCACAGTGATCACCAGGGCTGACCCTCACAATATTTAAAATATACTCCAATTAAAAACTAAGTGTAATCTTGCAAGACTATTGTAACAACCCATTAACTTACAAGACTTAACTGCTACTTAGACATTTAAAAGATGCAGAACAGTCTGTCAAGAGAAAGCAGAGTAGTGAGAACCTCTGCTATTTATGCTTCCAAATCAACCTCTATAACTGAACTATCAAAAAAACCTACATTCCTTGTGTTATCATCACTCACCTTCAAAGGTACTTCATAAAACACTACAAGAGAACCAGCCTGTCATGAGTAGAATTTTTTTCTGAAAATACCAGCATGCAAATCACAGAATGCACTTTGCTTCCTATTTCTATAGTGCCTGTCATCAGAAAATAGAGCATCAGCTCCACTTGCTCCTGCACCCTCCCCAAAAAGACTCCACGATGCAGAGAAGCTGCCCCAGCCTCAGAGCACTGACTGGGCACCACAGGAGAGCTCAGATAAAGCATTCCATGGCAGGACAAGCACTAAATCCAAGTGAGGGCCTGTCAAGCTCACAGAAATCAATGGCAATCCTTTCATTCCCTCCTGTGCTAGGAGAGAACACAAGAGCCAGTCTTTAACTACAACTGAAGCAAGCTTACCCTTGCTACTATGAACACTAAAATTTCTGTTTTGACTTCACAGCAATAATATGGTCCTTGGAGTGCTTCTCTCTGTTTATATTTAAAGGGTTTTTCTCCTTAATCTGTTCTCAGCTTGTCTTGGGTGCTTGCCATGCCTTTATGAAATTTTAATTCCAACCCCAAATTAATTCACTCCAAACTTTGTTTTCATTAATTTTGACATGAAACCTTTCTCATCCCCAATAGCTTTTTACCATACAAAGTCAAGAATAAGAATGGTACCCCCACCTAAGAAAAAGCCCATTAGCAGAAATCCATGATCTGCCAGATTCTGCCCAGCTTCAAAACATTAACCAGATGAACTCCTTTATTATTTTCCCAGAAGCAAATCCCTGTGTTGTCTGAAAGTGAGTTCATGAAAAATCACATGGAACTGGAATAGTTCAGGGCACGAATGAGGGGGACAGAAGCCAAGGGGCCCTGAAGGGACAGAATCCTGAAAACAGATTGTGTCCTGTACTCTGCGTGGGCCTCCAAACACTGAACACATCTGACAAGTGCTGGCTGGGAGAGCCATGGATTTGAGAGAATGATGTAGTCACTCTGCCTAACTAAAAAAAATATGCTCTGGTAAATGCAGGAATAGCTCTACTAGCTTAACCTCCCACTTGCCTCTACTGTTTTGACCTAGCAAATATGACAAAATAGAGAATCTTCTGAAGAACTCCTTCTAGGATAGATTGTCACACTACCATCAGTATCAGGGCAACTGTTAGAATTCACAGAGATATAGAGAAATATGCACATTAAGCAGCTATCAAATCTTACTGCTGCAGGCTATTTTCCTTTTTTGTTTCCTCTATTTCCTTCCAGTTTCAGTAGGCTGCAAGCTCAAAAAACTCTGGTGATGAAGGATCTTCTGTCAAGTGACTTACAGTGCTCCCATCTTTGTCCCTGCCCTTCAAACAGCAACAGTAGCAACAGATCTCAGCTCAATAAATCAGAAGGGCATTATCCAGTTGCTCTTCAACATGGAGATAAATTAATTGCAACATTCCAATGCCATGTGTTCCACGGAGTGTTTAAAGTCATTAATGATATTTCATAAAGATGAAATCAAAAAGCATCTGCCAAAACTTGGGAACACCTCAGACTAATTGTTTCATTGCAGATCCAGTTATTTAGCAGTGCCTCAATAATGCAGATAATCAAACACAAAATCGCTTCCAACAAATTAAATGGAAAAAACAATCCAACATGAAGTACTAATTTAAATTAAGGTAAAATACTGTTGTGAAAAATACTGTTGTGAAAATACTGAAAGACCACCACAACATCCAAATAAAGACAAGACAAAGAAGCTACCTGCATGCTAAAATTCAAGTGTGTATTAGGAAGAAATTGTTCCCTGTGCAGGTGGTGAGGCCCTGGCACAGGGTGCCCAGAGAAGCTGTGGCTGCCCCATCCCTGGAGGTGTCCAAGGCCAGGTTGACAAGGCTTGGAGCAGTCTAGGACAGTGGAAGGTGTCCCTGCCCATGGCAGAGGATTGGAACTAGATGATTTTTGAGTTTCTTTCCAACCCAAATCATTCTGTGATGTCTGCTGGGTCAACATATAAACAAGTCTAAATACAGTAAGCAGCAAAACAGTTTTTAAAAGCAAACTGATGCCAGCCTGAAACATTTCAAGAGAACCAGGACAACAAGAAACGGTGAGAAACCAGCTCTTGGGGACAAAGCAAACTTAGGCACGAGAATCTGCAAAGTGAATGAACAGAAGTACCCTGTGTAAATCCAGTTCCAATAGTGTCACTCGGGCTGTAGCCATTGACAGGTGCCCTACTACTCAGGTCTATCATCTGGTGCAGGCGCAGCTTTCGGCAGTAGATAGAGGCAGCCTCGGGTTCCAGGGCAATGATCAACTGCTCGGGGTTTTCGGGAGATGCCATTCCTGCCTGCGAGAGAGAAGGGATCAGAGAAGTGGGGTGGGAACCCTGCAGCCCCTCTCAGCACAAGGCTGTCCCCAGCCCCTGGGCTCCGCTGGCTCACCCCTCAGAGCTCACCCCAGCAAAGAGCTGCTGCCAGGGGTAAAGGTCTGCATCTGGGAATTGTCCTGCCCACACTGCACAGCACAAGTCCACAGGCTGTAACAGGGAGGATCGCATGCACTTACCATGCTAAGTGTCTAACCGAGCACTTGTGTACATGACAGGTGGAGAAACGAAGAAAATTGGATTGAAACCTGTAATAATTGGCCTAAAACCTGAACTCAATTCTAATAAACCTGTGAATCTGCCAGCTAACAGGGGCCCTAGCCTCCTTTCAGCGTCCTTTTGCCTCTCCTTGCCACAATATTTTAAGTATGTCTTTATGTCCCAGATATTCACAGTCCTTGCCAAAATGAGGTTCCTGCACTGTTTAACTCTATAGGAATACACAATACACTTTACCAGTAATTCATCTTTTGTCTTACAACCAGCATTTTCTATTTCAAAATCCATTGCTTTAAAGTATTTGCTTTTTTAACATCTTCAAAATGCTCAGTATATTCAAGGAGACAAAATACAACAGGGCAGGTTCCCTAAAATGTAATGAGAACAAACCTAAAAATAATACTACATTATAAAATCAGCATTTGCCGTTCTTTCTACTTTCTTAGTGGGTTTTCAGCCTTCAGACACAGATATTTTCAAAAAGCCACAAGTTCTTATGTAACTACATCAATCTCAGAATTGGGCTTAAAGAAAAATATTCAAAGAACAGTTCACAAAACTCTGTTTTAATTTCTCTTCCCTGGTACTTCTGCCTAGAAAATAGATATCTTTCAACTCTTTCTGCCAACTTTTGGTTACTTACTATATTACTTTTCAGTTAAGTGCTGAGCACTAAAGCTTGCTAGCAAACAAATAAAACAAAGTGAACATTTTTCTGCTTCCACAGTCAGTCTTCCAGCCTTCAACTCATACACACACACACTGTGGTGTCTCTAGAGCATTCCCAAAAGAAGGACTGAAAAGGACATGGAAAGTCTGCAGACCTGGACTGGAATTTGACTTTTTTCATACAGCGACATTGTGTGCTGTGGGAATTGCTGTCTCATTAACACCTGCAGCCAGAAACTCAACGTAAAGCTGGTTTAAAATGCAGTACCAGGATAAGACTTGAGATACAAAACTGTCCTTCATATTTACTGACTCATTTTACCCTCTCCACCCTAATAAGTAACATAAACAGATTCTTGAAGAAAGTCACTTCCTCACTTTTTGTTACTGTTGGTAACAAAAAAAAAAGGCAAAACAACAACAAATAAGTTCTAAAATAAGAAAGAGTTAAGAGTTAAACTCTTAAATCATGGTTGCTCATTATTTTACAAGTACACCATGACTGGGATTATGGTCACTTTACAGCCTGTGTTGCTGTTGGGCAAACCTTTCTGCTTCAGTTACATCCACTGGACTAAACAGCATGATCTGAAATTAGCAGAACTCTGTGGGAAGGAAAATATTGTGCAAATACTACAGAATTTCAAACCTTGCCAGCTCTGTGGCAACACATATTGAAAAAAATACTATATTGAAAAGAATGTTTGCAACCAAACCTTCAAACTTTGGAAAACAGATTTAGATCAGCCAGAGTAACCCTAAAATGTATAAAAAGAGCATCAATTAAGCACAGACTCTCCTGCCATCACATCACTTGTATGTGAGCATGTTGGCAGATGCAGCCCTGGAGCTGTACTGGGGATGAAGATGTGCCTAAGGATAAACCCAGTCCCTCCTGTGACCCATCTGGATGCAGTAGGCACAGGCAGGGCTGGTCTCATGCCAGCTCACTTCAACATCACTTATCTCCAGCTGAGCTTCTCCACACAGGAAGTTTTGGTTTGTTGCACTGGAAAGAGCAGCATTCCAGATATGAATCAATACTCGGGTCTCTGACAAACAGATCTGTCTGATCTGCTTAAGAATTCCACAAATGTATGGTGTCTGCACACAAACTGTCTTTGCCTTTGGAGAGTTTTGCTAAAAGCCTGATCTGGATCTTGCTGCAGTTCTAAGGGCAGCACTTCCTGCTCTATCCAGTAAGGGCTTGTAGAACAAATAGCTCCTGACTACCCTGCTTCAGTTTTCACTTGTATTAAATCCACTATCATGTTGTGCGAGAGCTCTGAATCTGAGCAGCAAGTGGGTTTTTTTCACTATCTAGCAATGTGGATGAACTCAAGAGTGCTCAGTCTGCTCCTTGTACTGGGCATGTGTCAGCAGCACAGACAATTCTTAGTGCCAGGCTAACCTAAGCACTAAAGACAAAACTGTATTTTAGGGAAAAATAGTTTGTTGCCAAGGATATTAAAATTCAACGGCTACAACACAAAGCATTTGCAGAGGTGACCAGAAGTGAGTTGCACACACGTGGAATGCACTGGTGTTTCCTGACTGGACACCAGTTAGGTGGTGGGGAGAAGATTGTGCTAATTGCCAAATGATCCGTTCTAGGGGGAATTTTAGTACAAACTCCCAAGGCTGGTCCTGCTAAAAGCAAACAGTAAACCATTAACAATAACATTTGCTTCCTCCCCTCCTCCAGCAGCAGCCTGTACCATGAACTTTTCACACTGCAGTCAGGAGAGGAAGGCAGTGAGCTGCAGCGGATGGACTGGGATCTGTGCTCTCAGACCCTCCATGCACAGCAGATGCTATTCTTGCTCCTTTTTTTCTCTAGCTATGATTTTAACATACCTAAATTATCTCCTGAGGAAAACATGCAACAGAAATGACAGTTTTTAACAGTTCAAAGCACAGCTGATCCTAACACAACCTCATGAAGAAAATGCTGAGGTTTTTAGTTTAAAAGCTTTTCTTACAGTTTGAAGGGCCAGTTACAATGAAGAATGTGTTGTTTCACATCATAAAAAAAAGACTATACAGAGAATCTTCTACAGTGAAAGGTATATGGCATCTAACACATATTTTTATATGTAGAGACACATATATATGTACATATATACACACATACATATTTTTATATAAAACTATATATATGTAGCAATCAATAATTCATACCTCATGTATACAGTATTTCCACTTAGACCATGAAAGAGAGCACATTACATATATATCTATACATCTATACACAGCACAGAGAAAATGGGGGAAGAGGAGATGATAAAGAAACATGAGCACATGAATACTGCTGGGGAGGAATGGAGCAATGAGGTTGTTTTAATACAAGCTCCAAGAGGAAGACTTAGGCAGTGCATCTGTCCCATCATTACGGCCAAGGGACAGATGGGAGAAAAATATTGAACATGCAGAGAAAGAGGAGTGCAGCCAACATGAAGAAACAGTGATGCATTTGTTAAAATTATTAATTGCAGGTATTTGGGGATTTGCTGTATTTTACACTTTCTACTTTCTGTCTGCCTCACTCAGTGTTCTTGCCCCACTGCTGCCCAAGCACTACTGTAATAAAGACCAGGGATTCACAAGTTAACAGGCCTGAGCAGGGCAGATCTAAACAATGTCTCAATATTCAACATTTTAGAGATCATTCTGGCAGTGGGACAGACACACCAATTTGCTTTTGCCCAGGGCAGCTCATAGCAGAGTTTGGAACAGATCAGTGTCTTGACTGCATCCTGCTAAGGAGATTTTCTTGCTCCCGTAACACTCACTAGCAGTCATCACTTATGGAACATGAAGGCAGCAGACAGCAGTGTCCCCAAAAACACAAAAGTGGAAAACTCATTATGGGATTACAAAAACTATTTGAGCACAAGAAATTTCTTCAATTAATTTGCAAGATATTGATGCATTTATACACCTGTAAGAAGCAAAGAGCACTATGAAAAGAACTGCTCTAAAATTCAACTTTGCTCATATGCCTGAGGACTAGGATTTCATTTTTTGACATGAGAACTCCCAGACCTCACTCCCTCCAGTAGCACAGGTCTGTGTGCTGGTGCCAATGCACTGCTGTTCATTTGCCAAGATGCATCATGGACAGCAAACTTCAAAGTATTTCAAAGTCTCATGTACTGCAGCATAAATAATTTCACCATCCAGATGCAGGTGAATTCTCACCCTGGCCACCAGCTCTGTTTTTAAAGGCAGAGAGGTGTCACCAGAGAGAGCCACAGCTGACCACAACACATTCCTGATTCCCTGAACAGCATCAGCTGCCAACTGTTAGAGTAGTTCACCACTAGCAAATATTGAGGTCTGGACTGCAGCTCACTGCAGCAGTCTGAGCCCTTCAGAGAACTGTTTTCACTCACTCCACATGCAGAATCACCATTACTACAGATTAAAAGATGCTGCTTTTAAAACCCAGCCTCACATGCCACAACATACAGGAAAAAAAAATCAATGCACTTTTATTTCTTTTTAATATTGTAATGTATATGACATTAAAGACAGCATTATAATAGAATATTCCATGTAGTCAGTCTTTTTAAGGTAGGCCTAGATGAAAATGTCCCATCTCTGAATGCTGCTGTAATTAGAAGCATCAGCATTTAGCTGCAGTTCTCCACAGCCAGATAGAACACCAGTGTGGTCTTTATTTATTACACCACAGTGACCTCAAAAGAAGTACAGTGTTAGGAAATACACCCTGACTGACAAGATACCTGTTTCCTATTCCTATCCTTGCAAATTATTGAAAGCAACAGGTGAAGTTCCTTTTTTTCTTTTGGTTTTTCAGAAAGATACATCAGCTAGATTTTTAAAGGGAGAAATAAAATAGCCTGACCACTGATTTGTAACACAAGGAATCTGTCTTATGTGAAGTGCACCTGTTCTTTTGAGTTACAAAACTTATTAAAAGAACAATTAGATGAATTCTATGTTTTTTCTGCTTTGATGTATTTTGTAGTCATCTACGACCTGATTCAGTACTGCTGCACGGCTGTAGGCACTGCACTCACAATTAAGAAAGCATTTCCAGATACAAAAATGTAGCATAAATAAAATAAACAGATAAACACATGCAAAAGAGCCACCCTCATTACACAGTTGGAAAAACAAGGCACAGAGATTAAAAGGCTTTCCTTAAGGTTGCACAGGAACCCATGACAAGGAGGGAATTCCCTCCACAACCCCAGAACTCCAGTTCAGTGTCACAGCCAAGGTTCCATTTCTGCCTGTGGCATGGAGCACATGCAGAAGCTGCAGGAACAGATCCATCCATCACCTCCACAGCCTTGGGTCCCCACTCTCCTCTCCCTCTTTGTCACCTCCACCAACTGCACTACTTTAATCACTGCCGAAGTGATGCTGCAGACCAGACAAGTGCAATGATCCACTCTTCTGGTTGGTAGGGAAAACCTTTAAAACCTGTTTTACCACTAAAGCCCCATTAGTAAGAGCCAGAGATAAAATTTAGAAGTTGGATCCCGTGGATCCCATGAAACAGCTCTGTAAAGACGATGGGGTTCATTAGGAAACGAAGCTCTGCAGGACAGCACCGTTCAGCCAAAACAAGAGAAGCTGAGAATTAAAATCAACATTTTCCTATTTTCCAAGATACTTATTATAATTAGTAACAATAGGAAAGGCATGATTGCAAGTTAAGCACTGTGCAGGCTGCATGAAGAAAGTATTGTGAGGCTGAATCAAGGCAAGACAAAACAGCGGCAGGAAATTAAGTGCCTTGTGAAACTTCCACTGTTTAAACTAATCAGTTCATTGTGTTAAGGGCTTCATGATAACACCATCCACTTAGTGCCTTGGTAAGTGAGCTCCTCTAATCCTCCTCCTTTTTCACTAGCTAGCACTTTCTCCAGTCCTATGGCATCAGACTGGGATGTCACAAATAAATGACTGAGATCTAATTACGGAGGCAGAGCGTGCCAGGAAAGAAGATGGGCAACATGGGAAAAGACTCCAGCATTATCCCAGAGGCACTGGAGGGGAAGCAGGGCTGGCAGGGAGTGGGGTGAGTGGGTACCACAAAGTTGCAGGAAAAGCACAGTGCAGGCATTTTGCTGGATCCTCAGCCTGCAGAAGGTTTAAAAAAATGTTTGAAACTCACTACACCATCACATACCCTGATGCTTTGCCCTTAGACTTCAGAGTGATGAGGAGTGCTGCGGTACAGGAAATATCGTGGGTAAATAGAATAGACTGAGGTCAGACAGCCCAGTTAGCTCTGCCCTCTTATCTCTTCAAAGACAGATTCTTAAAATTGCTCAAAAGCCACAAAATAAAAAGGATTTTCAAAGATTCCTCTTGGTGACCACAGCAAAGAGGCTGAGTTTGCCAAAGGCAGGAGGAAGAGCTGCTGGGTGCTTCCCTCCTTTCAAAATTATGTACTCTGGATAGAAGAGCCTAGATGAAAACTGAATATTGACTTTTTTTTTTTTTTTTTTAATCCAATCAACACAACGTTTGGGTGGCAGATGATCCTGCAAAGATCTGACAGCTACAATACAGAAACAAGAGCATTTTGCTTTCTCTTAACATTCACTACACACACATGCATATAGCTAACAGATATACATGAATGCATACATTTTCACACTATTACTGCTGGCTGAACTAAAATCAGGCTTCTGGCACAGGCTGTCCTTCGTCCCAGTCTGATCAGGTGTCACTGATACTTTGCATTTCACAAGTGAGAACATTGTGGATAATTATCACAGCTGCAGAATTCTTTCAGTGTCAGCTTCCCCATCTCTACAGCTCAGGGACAGGACAAAGATACTCATCTCTCTGTGAGAAAACTGCTTGAGAAAGCAAAAAGGACATCTTAGGCTAAAAAAAAAATTAAAAAGTGAAATAGTAGTAACTTCATTTTGCAGACAAGGGGAATACAAGCTATGGATGATGAAAAAGCCACAAAAGGGGCACAAACTGGAAGCTAAGAGACCCCTGTAATAGTTTTCATTTACTCACTTTACACAAACATAAGTGATGAAATAACATGAAAGGCATAAAAGGATGAAATCCAAAGTAAAAATCAGCCTTTAAACCTTCGTTAAGATTCTGGGTTTATCCTAAAGGGCTCTTTTGGGGCCTCAGACATTTTCCCTTCTGCCATGAGGAAACAGATACTGTCACTATATATTTATACACTATTTCCCTCCTTTTAAAATACCAGGGTGTAGGCTTGGCAGTGCTTTCTGAATTCCCAGGGCTTGCCCCTACCAGAAGCCTGTATAAAGGAACTTAACCCACAGAAAATTCACAGCCTTCCCACAGTTTTCACCTGAGCTGAACCCACTGCTCTCCCACTTCAAACAGGGAACTCACAAGCTTTGAGCTCCTGTGAAGGGTTTTTGGGTGAAATCCTCCCATCTGCAGCCAATCAGGAGAGATGGTAATAAGGCACCTCACACTGGCAGCTGTACAGCTGGTTTGGTGACCACCACTAGACAGCACAGAAATTAATTCTAATTAATAGTTACACTACTTCCCCTTTATAGTTGTGCATGGCCATGTATGCTGAAGGACCAAGAGGTTTAGATTAGCATTTTACTTACAGTTAAAATTAGTTTTATGGTGGAAGAGACTCTTGTAGGCCAAGGAGAAATTGAACAGCTGCCTGCAGCTCTCTGAAGCGCAAGTCCAAAGCAGACACAATTTTTCTCAGTCTTGCCAGGAGATACAAGAAGGAACAAAAGCCACATGCTGCAGCTTGTGGGGTCCAAACTGGGCACTAAAACCCCCTTTTTTTTACTAAGATGGCGATGCAGCACGTGAACAGCTGCTCAGAAAGGCTTGTCTGTCCTTGGAGAGCTTTAAAATGTGATTCGATAAAGCCACTGCTGACCCAGTGTAGGCAATAACCCTGCTTCAACTGGAAGGTCAGGCTAGATGATGTCCAACCAACACTCCCAATTAATGCTTCCATGACTAAAAATGCTGCAGGTATCCCACACTGAGAAAGGCCAGAGCTGTAGGAAGGAATCCTTCCCAAAGGATAAGGACCTAGATACTTTTTCTCTCCTTGTCTTTGTGACTCTTGTGTCAAAGCCTTGTGTGTATCAGTGAGAGGGAGCCCATCATGTCTGACAGGCTGACAGCAGTACCAGACTCACTGCTGCAGTTATTCAGGTTTCTGTATGGATTGTAATTAGAACTTTTGTTCAAGCGTCTTGGAATCAAAAGGAAACATTTGTCACAGCATATTTTTTTTATTTTAAAAGCTAAAAATATATAGAGCACAACAGCCTCAAGCAGTCCTGTAATCCTAAACATCAGCCATGAGGCACATTAAAAAGTGATGCAACATATGGAAATCAATTAGTTCAATGCATCAGGGGTACACAGGTTGAGTTTACAACACTAACACAATCTGCACTCAAAAAAAATTATCTGCCTCAGTCCAGTGTCTTGTCAGAGAAGGAAATTCAGTTCCTAATTAATTCATTGGTTGTAGAGGTAAAAATGGCCTTTATGCTTAAAAACATGAGGATACAAATAGCAGACATGGACTTGAAACCCAGCTTTTGCATTCAGCTCTGCTACAAGCTTCCTATAGAATGTTTTGTAAATCACTAAGAACAAATTTTGTGAAACAACCGACTAATGGAAAAACATCAACTTCTGAGTACCCAAATCAATACTAAGGTTTTCAGTGGAGCAGTTGCTGAAGTTTGTTGGAATGAGGGGTGCTCAGGCTCTAAATAATCACCCTGGCTGTCTGTGCATGCACATACCTGACCATGTTACTTAGCAAGTCACTTTGGGCCAAAGCAGAATCCATTTGATATTTCACTTCTGTTTGCTAACCTGTCAGTAAAGCTATTCCTGTGGTAAGAAATAACATGGAACATTTCTCCCTCTTAATGGCTGCCTAGAAACTATGGCACTATCTCACTGTGAAAAGCAAGAAAACAAATGGGGCACCAGGAACCATAATCAAGTGTGACTTTTATTTTCAGAACACTTAAAATAATGAATGTGTGGAGCTGCACTGGCTACAGCCAGAACTGCTGCATTTGTGTGGCCACTGATTAGATGAACCAGTTTGTTACAGACAGCCTGGCTGTCTGATTGAGATAAATGCCTTTGCTAAGCACAGCCAGACTGCCTCAATTTATTTTGCTTGTGTTGCTATTACCTAGCTAAGAATACAAATTGCTTTACCTGAGCATTTCTATACTTCATATTTTATACATTACTTTTATTATCTATTCTTTTATTTTCAAACTGAGCTTGGACTTCTTTGGAACTGCAGAGACTGTTTGATTCTATTAATAAAATTTATACTTACTGGGTCTTTTGGATTTTGTATTACAATTTCCCCTTTTTAATTTATAAAAACATTTTTTTTTTCTTTTAGGAAGAAAGATGGAACATAAGGCAGGAAATATCTGAAATTATGACCACTGGCTACCAGTCATGAACCCACACTTTTATTTACAATTCATGGAGAAGGTTCTGGAGTTTACCTGTGCCTATTTGACAAAAAGCTTTTATGAGCAGATAATTTCTTTCAGGCAAGGCAAAAGATTTCTTGTTTTGTGAGACATGAAAGAATACCAGTAATTGCAACAGCCCTTACTTAGGATATTAGATCCAGTCTATCACATTTTGGTCCCAGGCACAATTTTCCATGGAGAGGAATCTTGGATAATTTTTTAGGTAAGGAATAACCACAAGAGACTGAATCACCAACATTTTTCTTTGTACAAATTGCTAGTTTTGTTGTGCCCTCAAAAAGTTTCTCAGGTATTGGGTCCACAAATAAATCCAAATTAGCATTATTAAAGCTGAGTTACATATTGCTCAATGATACCCAGTAGAAGTCTTTGACAAGTTGAAGATAAATGGGACCACAGTGGCATTTGGTCCATATTTCTCCAGGGTGATGTTGCTGCAGCTCCTTCCCAAGGGACTCTTGTCACAGATCACATTTGGGCAATAACTGAAAGCTTAGCTCCAAGTGGCATTACCAAGAATTTTTTGCTGCATTACATTATATCCCCCAAGGTGCAGGAGAACACTACTTGCAAGTTTGATGAGTAGCGTGCATTAGAAAAATGAAGCCATTAAATTCTCATAAGCTTTTCAATTTTTAATGTTATAAAACTCTAGAAATGCTTTTTGTACCCAGGGCATGCACCAGTTAGCACAACAGCAAAGCCTGACCCTTCCTATTCAAGTCTCTTCCTAATGTCTCAGGCTCTCTCCTTCCCTTTATTTAGAAACATCCTCATTGTGGGTCCTTATAGCCCAGGCTGATTTTACTAAAAAGACACAAGTGGCCCTCACTGAGAAGGACCTGCACTGAGAAAAATACCTGCTTGCTATTTTCTGTAAGATGCATCTTGTTCTGCACCTTGGGCTTTTTCACTTCACCTTAACATTTTTCACTACAGTTCCAATTTCAGCTCGTATTTCTTTTCTTTGTAACTGAATACTGGCATCCAAGATGTCTTTCAGACCAATCTATTGATTTTTTCTATGACTTTATTACAATCAAAATCCATTAGTTTTAGACCCTGTCCACACTGAGTTACATTTGTGGCTTTCTATCACTCCCTAATGATTGCAGTTTACAGCCTTTCAGACCATCGTTTTCTTTTTGGGCTGGTAAATGCCACCTAGCACAGCCTTTCCACCAGGCAGAATGAAGATTCTCTTTTTTGGCTATTTCTGTTGCTTTCAGTCAACTTCTAAGAGCTGAGAAATGTCAATTTCTAAGAACTGAGAAATGAAAACCTTGTAACGCACAGGTCGACTCTTACAGAATGCTGTGAAAACCTCTTGTTTTACTTGTTTAGCAAAAGAAAAAACTCCAAAAGCTCCAACTTGTGCTACAAAAGTGGACAAACAGAAAGGTGCAGAACTGGATTACCAGATGTCTCTGCCTTCATGTGAACCTGGCTGAGGAACTCAAATGTGTGAGCAGAGATCAATTAGTACCCATTTTCCACTCTGTAATTTCATCCCTCAATTAGTTATCTTTTCCTAATTAAGCATAGCTATAAGATGCAGAATCCTCCCCAACATCACTCAATAAACAATTTAAGAGTCAGGTTTAAAAGATCTTAATATCACAAAAGTGAAATCAGAGACTCAACAGACCCTCACAAGCTACAAATAATTAGGATGGTTGATAGTAACACATTTCTGCCTCATCAAGTACTGTTTCAGAAAAATAACCAGCTTCCCAGTGCTGTTTACACCTTCCTAGGCAGTTTATAGCAGAAGCCTGACACACTGTCCCCACACAAATAAATTTTAGTTGCATGTATTTTATGTACAGAACAGACTTATAAGGGAATAAGAGTAGCTTCACAAATTTCAATCTGGTTAAGCCTCCCAAGCCACCTTTTAAAAATCAAATATACTTCATGTCACATTTTTATTAGCAAGGAATTTCTTGTGCTGTCACATCATTCTTTTGCCAAGTTAGTTTATTTTTCTCCAAAGGTTCCTCCAGAGTAAAGCAGTATTGATCAATGTAATGTCATTGACCCCAGAACACAATGTGTTAAATAATTCTCATTGTGCACATTCCATGACAAAACTGATGTGAAAACAATAATAAATGTTCAGCACAGGAGCTGGTTAAATAAAGCCTCTGGAATTTTAGGCTCACATGCTTTAATCCTATAACCTAGACTGCCTCTCTTTTTGTTTATGTGAGCTTACCATGCAAATGATTTTATTTGCTATTTGTAATTGAAAAATAAATCTACTTCAGAGCTCTAGAACTCAATTTCAAAACTTAAGAGTTTATATT